>NW_021680477.1:450870-610304 GCF_001412515.2 Diachasma alloeum
AACTCCAATTTCATTGATAAACCCCTCCTCCCGTATTCTTCCAGCGAAATTATTTGAATAATGCATTGCAGTGCTATTGTTGCGTTAAAGACATTCAACTTTTTTAGTCAAGTTATTCATCGATTTATACTGTGAATTTGTGTAAACGTTTGGTACATTTGTTGGAAATTTATATCGAGAAACAGTTCACGATTTGATGAAGGAATCAATGGAAACGGTAAATTTTAGTTCAATTAATAGAAATCACCATGAATATTAATAGAAATCAAGAAAATTCAGGAAAATACCCATTTTTTAATTGAACATTCAAATAAATTGAAGGATTATTGTCTTTCTGGTGATCAACTCCAATTTCATTGATAAACCCCTCCTCCCGTATTCTTCCAGCGAAATTATTTGAATAATGCATTGCAGTGCTATTGTTGCGTTAAAGACATTCAACTTTTTTTAGTCAAGTTATTCATCGATTTTTACTGTGAATTTGTGTAAACGTTTGGTACATTTGTTGGAAATTTATATCGAGAGACAGTTCACGATTTGATGAAGGAATCGATGGAAACGGTAAATTTTAGTTCAATTAATAGAAATCACCATGAACATTAATAGAAATCAAGAAAATTCAGGAAAATACCCATTTTTTAATTGAAAATTCAAATAAATTGAAGGATTATTGTCTTTCTGGTGATCAACTCCAATTTCATTGATAAACCTCTCCTCCCGTATTCTTCCAGCGAAATTATTTGAATAATGCATTGCAGTGCTGTTGTTGCATTAAAGACATTCAACATTTTTTAGTCAAATTACTTTCGTTATTCATCGATTTATACTGCGAACAGTGTTGGTAGTTGATAGAGTAGTCGACTTGGGTTAAAATTTTTCTAAACCTAAAGAATACAAATCCCTTCAACAGCTGCCAAAAAAAAAATTTTACCGCGTATTTCCGCTTTCATTCCGAATAACCATGAAATAATAAAAAAATACAAAACAATAGTTCATCTTATTTTGGAGTAGTCAACTTGGGTTAAAATTTTTCTAAACCTAAAGAATACAAATTCCTTCAACAGCTGCAAAAATCATTTTTTACCGACTATTTCCGCTTTCATTCCGAATAACCATGAAATAATAAAAAAAATACAAAACAATAGTTCATCTTATTTTGGAGTAGTCAACTTGGGTTTAAATTTTTCTAAACCTGAAGAATATAAATCCCTTCAACAGCTGCAAAAATAATTTTTTACCGCGTATTTCCGCTTTCATTCCGAATAACCATGAAATAATAAAAAAATACTAAACAATAGTTCATCTTATTTTGGAATACTCAACTCGGGTTGAAATTTTTCTAAACCTGAAGAATAAAAATCCCTTCAACAGCTGCAAAAAAAAATGAAAAAAATTTTTTTTTTTAATTTTTTAAAATAATTTTGTACCGAGTATTTCCGTTTTCATTCCGAATAACCATGAAATAATAAAAAAAATACAAAACAATATTTCATCTTATTTTGGAGTAGTCAACTTGGGTTGAAATTTTTCTAAACCTAAAGAATACAAATCCCTTCAACAGCTGCAAAAAAAATGAAAAAAATTTTTTTTTTAAATTTTTTAAAATAATTTTGTACCGAGTATTTCCGCTTTCATTCCGAATAACCATGAAGTAATAAAAAAAATACAAAACAAAATTGAATAAAATGAAAAACAATAAAATAAAAACCGTAAAATCATCACGACCCCATTACTCTCCTCAATTTTACCTGCGACTACAAATTTCCATGACGCTCTCGCAGCTCCTGCTCTGAAATAGCGACAATTCCCAGTGGTCAATGCGCAGGTGAGCGCAGGTGCAGTGCCAACTGTGTCTGCAAAGTCCACCCACGATATCACCCTTTCTATCGAACCGCGTGGCCGAAGGCCCACTGTCACACATCCTCTAGCATCCCCCACCGAAATTCGCCTATTTACCGAATCACCGACACAAGCACAACCGCTCTATTCACTGGAAATATTTCCCGCTCGTTATCAGCACCATCTCAGGGGCAATAATTGGACTAATTAGCGCCGTTTAATCCCCGAATCCTCTTATTATGATTACGCTCGCGAATAATACGATCGAAACGCATCGGTCGCGGGGGCTCACTCGGCGGTATATGTATACCGTTGCGACGGTGGCAACCAACTGACTGCACTCGGTCTCCTGCCAGCAGCGCCACGCGGCGCCGCCGGCTCATCGCAGGTACATGCATTCCGGGTATGAAGACCCACGTATTGGGAGGGCACAATGAACGATGACCTTTGGGTTTTAAATACCTTCATCATGATTTTTTTGACGTTTCGACTCGCAAGTAGGAGAGGTTGGGGTAAAGCGGACACTTTTGACTTTTTTTTTAATGTTAATGAGGGGTTGAAATGTTGAGAAAATTTAATAATTTTTTTCTTCAATACAAAGAACAATTCTTTCCCTCTGTGGCATTTGTTTCTGTTTTTTTTTATTATTTAAAGTGCACAATTTTTAATTAAATTATTTACACTGTCGTTGGGCTATTGTAGTTTCAGAAATTGTTCGAATTTTGCATAATTAATGTCCTGTTTGCATTTAGTTTCTGTACATGGTTACTGTTGCAGTTATACTTTTATATTACACTCCTTCAAATTTGTTTCTGAGTTATGAATCATTTTTGAAAAGTCTAGTGTCCACTCTACCCCACTCTCCGCTATTGTAAATTTTTGCTGCGTTTTTTTACGGTACTTCCGGTGCACGCTGGAAGAAAATTTGATCTGTCGACAGATTATAGGGTCCTCTGAAGAGATCTTTTGTCGTGTTGAATCAATTTACTTGTGGACGAAAAGACAGTTTCCACCAGAACATGATAATTTTTGTTGTGTTAATTGTTCTCGTGAGACATTTATGTCTTTCGGGTAAATACATTCGTTCTACAGAGAATTTTATGAGGCTCCGGTTTTATCGAGTGAATGCTATTGAGTAGTGTATATCTTTGTCCAATAAACACTTATAATTTCCGTGGAACGAATGATAATTTCAAGAGGAAACTACAATTTTCTTGCCGATAACTGTGTTATTGGCAAAACTAAATAATTTCGAGGGGACAATTTCTTTTGGGAAATAAATATTCTTTCCTCGTCAATGTATTCTTTCTATGGTATAAATCTGTGGAGTTCTCTCAGATTTTTTCCTCACAACAGTTCGAATTCTTCTAGGGATATTTCTGATGATCACGACGAAAATTTAATGTTTGTGAAATATGTTGAAATTTCCCGCAGGTAAATCTGTTCCACTTCATCAAATATTCTCGCGTGGACCATAGTGTTCTTCGGTAGAACTATTTTTTTTCTCAATGTGCACTTTGAATTTTTTTTTGCATAGATTTTTTCATCAGATTGTGATTTTTCAATTACAAAATTCATTGAATTTTCAGTGAAATTTTAAATTTTATGATTTTTTCCACGTCAAATCGAATTCGAAATCTCTCTCCAAAAATTGCGTACTTAATTGAGTAATCAATTATAATTGATCATAACTGATTACTTCCTTAATTACAATTAATTATAATCAATTAATTATAATGAGTCGTCCACGAAATTCCAATTTTTTCCAATATTGAGAACCAGAGATTCCACTTGAGCTTTACCCCCGACCATTGTTTTGATTTTGGCTCATCATTTTTAACGCTCCCTAAACTTCTTTTTCTTCAATGATGAAAAAATGTTGAACGTTCAACGAATGGTCATCATTCATTTCCAAAAAACGACATTTGCTGGAAAATGTCTTTTAAAAAATACTGACGACCACTCCAGTGAATGGGAAGGCCATCTGTTATCGATTCCCGGAACAGAGGCGAATAGATCACCAGGTAAAAATGTTCACCTTGCCAGTGCTCCCAATGGTGTAGCGTCCCGGTAAAACTCTTAAATGCCCGCAAGGCTGTCGCTTCCAGTGAAAGTCTGCTGGCGATTATGCAACGCAATTTCGAGAAGATTTCTAAGGTGCCGGACCTTGGGGCAATTGTTAAGCGGCTAACGACTCGGATAATCTCCGCGTGCCCACCCTATCCTTGACCATCGGCTGTTGCACAACACGGCTTGCTCGAGCCGCCTGCAATCGATGCTAATAATTCGGGATTGTACACAACACGGACGAAAAAAATTAATAGAAAAACCTCTCGAATTCGTTGGAAAATTCTATTGAATTTCTACTGAACTGTTCCATTAGTTTTTGGCCGATTCTATTAAAATGTTCAATAGAAAATATTCAGCAGAAAAAGTCAATAGAATTCAACTTTTCTATATAACTCATTCTATTGAGATATTTTCTATAGAATTCCCTCGGCTCAAATTTTCCAAGTTTTTTCGTTTGATTTTCTTGATGAGAAGAAAAGTAAAATAGAATGAAAAAAACTTGGACAATTTGCACGGAGAGAAATGTTCAGTAATTACGGAACTCGAAGTTCGCTCACCGATTACGGAATCGACTCAGAAAATTTAAGTGACGGTATCGTAATTTTTCACAGGAGATTCGGATAAAAATTACGGAGCGCTCTGGAAAAAGTCTGGGAGAGCTCCGTAAAATTTCCTACAACCACATTTCGCTCCGGAATTACGGAAAGGATACGTAATTTTTATTGAATATTTCTCTCCGTGAGTCGAGCAAATTCTATAGAAAATATATGAAAAGAATAAGTTATATAGAAAAATCAAATTCTGTTGACTTTTTGTATTGAATGTTTTCTATTGAACATGTCAATAGAATCCGCCAAAAACTAATACAAAGTTTAATAGAAATTCACTAGAATTTTCTAACGCATTCGATAGGTTTTTCTATTCAATTTTTCCGTGCGTGAAATGCACCGGACGTGTGAACGCTCTGGAAAAATCCCGTGACAGCTCCGTAAAATTTCCTACAACCACATTTCGCTCCGCAATTACGGAAAGGATACGTAATTTTTATTGAATATTTCTCTCCGTGAGTCGAGCAAATTCTATAGAAAATATATGAAAAGAATAAGTTATATAGAAAAATCAAATTCTGTTGACTTTTTGTATTGAATGTTTTCTATTGAACATGTCAATAGAATCAGCCAAAAACTAATACAAAGTTTAATAGAAATTCAACAGAATTTTCTAACGAATTCGAGAGGTTTTTCTATTAAATTTTTTCGGGCGTGAAATGCACCGGACGTGTTAGAACGGGCTAATTCGATTCGAGGGGTATGACAATACGCACGCGCGCGGAGCTTCCGAAGGATGTCTTTATTGAAGATGATGGAATTATCGGGGGGAGGGAAGATAGAGGGGTTGAGGGTGTGGAGAGCAAATCGATAGAGTTGAGAGATATATTTCCGTAAGAGACACGAGAGAAAAAACATGATAAAATTAGTGGCTGCACGGGGAGAAATAACCAATAGAAATTACGTACTTATTCCGTAATTCCGAAGCGACATGTGGTTGTAGGAAATTTTACGGAACTGTTGCGTAATTTTTACCTGAATCTGCTGTGAAAAATTACGATACCGTCACTTACATTTTCTGAGTCGATTCCGTAATCGGTGAGCAAAAAAAATACGGGAAANCAAAGTTTAATAGAAATTCACTAGAATTTTCTAACGCATTCGATAGGTTTTTCTATTCAATTTTTCCGTGCGTGAAATGCACCGGACGTGTGAACGCTCTGGAAAAATCCCGTGACAGCTCCGTAAAATTTCCTACAACCACATTTCGCTCCGCAATTACGGAAAGGATACGTAATTTTTATTGAATATTTCTCTCCGTGAGTCGAGCAAATTCTATAGAAAATATATGAAAAGAATAAGTTATATAGAAAAATCAAATTCTGTTGACTTTTTGTATTGAATGTTTTCTATTGAACATGTCAATAGAATCAGCCAAAAACTAATACAAAGTTTAATAGAAATTCAACAGAATTTTCTAACGAATTCGAGAGGTTTTTCTATTAAATTTTTTCGGGCGTGAAATGCACCGGACGTGTTAGAACGGGCTAATTCGATTCGAGGGGTATGACAATACGCACGCGCGCGGAGCTTCCGAAGGATGTCTTTATTGAAGATGATGGAATTATCGGGGGGAGGGAAGATAGAGGGGTTGAGGGTGTGGAGAGCAAATCGATAGAGTTGAGAGATATATTTCCGTAAGAGACACGAGAGAAAAAACATGATAAAATTAGTGGCTGCACGGGGAGAAATAACCAATAGAAATTACGTACTTATTCCGTAATTCCGAAGCGACATGTGGTTGTAGGAAATTTTACGGAACTGTTGCGTAATTTTTACCTGAATCTGCTGTGAAAAATTACGATACCGTCACTTACATTTTCTGAGTCGATTCCGTAATCGGTGAGCAAAAAAAATACGGGAAACTGCCAATTTGATTGAATATATTCTTTATTTTTAGTTATCAAGTATTCAAAACCCTCGATTGAACTTAAACCATGCAAAAATATTCCTATTGACTCATGAATTTTCCTTGAAATGAATGTCATCTCTCGAAATTCCAGAAGATTGCTAGATGGCTTGAGAGTGCGGAAAGCAAATCGATAGAGTTGAAAGATGAATTTCCATAAGAAATGCGAGAGAAAAAAAAATGATAAAATTATTGGCTGAAATTTCCAGTAGTTGAAAATTTTCATCAAGCAACAGTTCTACTGAAGTTTCTCCGAATGTTATCATTGCAAATTCACAATTTTATCATCAAATCAGTGAAAATTGTCAATTATTTCGTTAAACTATTTCCCATTTGATTCAAACTATTAATTAACAAATAATTTCTTATTTGCTTCAAACAATAAACTAACAAATAATTCTTATTTAATCCAAACAGTTATTGTTGCCTTCATGAACAACATATGAGGATAGAAAAACTCAATAACTTACGAGAACGCAATAAATTAACTCATTTAGAATTTATATTTTTTATCTTGAGATATGCCTTAAAGTAGCTCCACCGTTACGCTAAATTAAAAGATTATTGCAAACAGCAAAAAAATTCCAGAAACCTCGATTACCTTCCGAATCGTAATTTTTTTCTCAATCTAATCATTGATTTCGTTTTTCAAAGAAAAAATGTTGAAAAATCAGGATTTAACCCAGAAAATCCTCATGTGAAAATCAACATTTCCATTATAATAAAAGATTAAAATCTGAATTTTCCATCATTAGATCTGAACAAATCAAGAATTTTTTTGACAGCTCATAAAAAAAGATCCACCGTTTTGCAACCAAGTTCTCTAATTTATTTACAATAAAAAAATTTTAAAAAAGTTTTTTTTTTTCAAAAAAATATCAATATTTTGCGAAATTTAATTTAGACAATACTGCCTGGATACGATTTTTTTCAAATTTACCTCACGCAATGTATTTGAAAAAACCAAAAACTGAAAATATTCAAAAGTAGCGCAGCCCATCCAGAGGATAGAGCTACTTTAATTCTCAATTTGTCATCACAAACTGCGGAAAGCCCTCAATTGAAGTTTGATGATGTCAAAATATACCTCGCGCCCAGTGAACTTTCATTTGAAACAAATTTAATCTTGAAATTCTACTGGATCGTTAGTATGTAGGTCCACAATGTTTTATTCATCGATTTTTCCTCTCTCTCCAAGACCTAATTGTGAGATTTTGTACGGAGAACCAGCGGATTTACAGGCATTTGTGCCGAAATTGTATTGCGCCCACTCGCTAAAATTCAAGTGTATGTATACTGAAGCGGTAAATTGCGTGCGTGGGACGTAATACTGTTGATACACCGAACATGTCCATATACGGGTTGAAAGAGATTCGGCCATCATTTCATTATGTAGGTATGCGGCTTGCGCGTCGCCACGGTTTCATTCCCCTCTTTACTACCTCGCATTGACATTTTCATTTTACACGAGGGGAGCTCTCCACCTTTATGGGGCGTTTGAAGAGGGACAATGATATTCTCAAAGGTGGAAAATAGTGGTGTCAAGCCAATTATGATTTTACACTTGTTGAAGAAAAAATACCACGTCCCAAGCATTTTTCGCTAGACATTCGGAGAATGCTTGGAGCAGGAAAAATGCCTGTTCCATGCAAATTTGCATGAATGATTCAACGAGATCGCTGTTTGTTCGTCGTTTTGGCTGTTCAATGCTCAAATACAAGAAATGGATTTTCGAATAGAATAACAATGGCGATGGGACAGCATCCCCGTAACTTCGAATGAAATATTTATTATTCAATTTCACTTTATGAGAGATATTCTCATCCTGGACGGACGTTAAATTTTTACGTATCTTATTATTCGTCTTTGAAGTTTTTTTGATGGTCAAATGGAAGAACTTCTACCCTTCATTTCGTTTACAATTTCAAGTTTCAGTCGTAAATTCAAGTGAAGTTAAATAGTTTGGAGGAGAATTAAGAGAGGAATTTCAAGACTTACGGGAATTTTCCTAATTTTTGCTGATGCAAAATTCCCTTTCTCATCAAATGATGATTTTGTAAAATGTCAGCGGAAGGGTCACTTGTTGAAGATCAATTTTGAATGACTCACACTGTTAAAAGTTTAATTATCTGTAGAATGTCGATTCCCGAAGTCATAAAACCCATAATTGTATTTTCAAATAAAACAATTTCTACTCTCACTTCTACTTCCATTTCGTACAAAATTTCAAGTCTCAGATGTAAATTCAAGTGAATTTAAATAGTTCGAAGGAGAATTAAGAGAGGAATTTCAAGACTTACGGGAATTTTCCTAATTTTTGCTGATGCAATTGAATAATTTGACGAAAATTGACGGTTTCCATTGGTCTTTCTCATCAAATGATGATTTTGTTAAATTTCAGCGGAAGGGTCACTTGTTGAAGATCAATTTTGAATGACTCACACTGTTAAAAGTTTAATTATCTGTAGAATGCAGATTCCCAAAGTCATAAAACCCATAATTGTATTTTCAAATAAAACAATTTCTACTCTCACTTCTACTTCCATTTCGTACAAAATTTCAAGTCTCAGGTGAATTAAATAGTTTGAAGTTTAAAGTTAAATAGTAGTTAAATAGTTTCAAGTGAATTTAAATAGTTTGAAGGAGAATTAAGACAGAAATTTCACGACTTGCGTGAATTTCCCTAATTTTTGCTGATGCAATTGAATAATTTGACGAAAATTTACAGTTTCCATTGATTTTCTCATCAAATTATGATGTTTCAATGACAAGATTTGCTGAAATTTCCGTGAAAGCGCCACTTGTTAAAGATTAATTCGGCATCACACTATTGAAAATTAAATTTTCCGCAGTGTGCAGAGTCCCAAAGTCTTACGATATTAAATATTTAAATCGATGTTAATTTTAATAATAAAAAAATTGGTGAATAATACTAACAATTAACTCATTCAAAATTTGACTTTAATTCAAAATTACGATTAGGCCGATGTCTGGATGTGACCCTGAAAATTCCCAACTGAAAATTCCCATTCTCTGCATTCAAGTCCTTCACCTCTAGTACCCAAAACAATGATGCAGCATTTTCCTCCTAAATTTAAGGTTTGATCTTGAAACACTTTCCTCTCCGTCGCACCCCAAGGTCGTTTCAAATTTGATGGACCGAGACTATGCAAGATAATGTGCAACACAATCCCCCGGAGATACTCCCCGTGCACGTATGCGGCGTAAATGTGGTTTCAGAATTTCGAAGGCGCAACACGCGAATTTGGCTCTCTCAGAATAGATCCTTTCGGCTTATACTCCACACAGAGCGTGTATAGTCTCCGGAACAGTGTTATAGAGTGCCGCGTGCATCAGAAACGAGATGGCTTTTGGATCTGAAGAGTATATTCTCCATAATGCGAAGAAAATCGGCTTTTGATGAGGACACGGGGAAAAAAGGGCGGTCTCATGCGATGAAAGAGGGGAAATAAAGCAATAATGTGGATGGGAATGTACACAGATTTTCCATCAACACACGGGGAGAAACGTTGGATAAAAATTACGCGGAAAATCATGGCAAATTTTAGTGTATGTTGTTAAAAATTTTCGTTAAGTTGAGAATTTTCCGGGAAATGCCGGAAATTTTTATTGTTTTCAAGTTCCACTGAAATTTCAGGACATCTTTTCATTGAAAATGAAATATTCCATTGATTTTCTGTTCAAATGATCCGGGAATCGACAAAATACTTGATTTTTCAGTTCAATTATTCTGTGGAAATTCAGAAAAGTCAGGAAAATTGAGGGAAAAATTGAAAATGGGAATGTACACAGGTTTTCCATCAACACACGGGGAGAAACCTTGGATAAAAATTACGCGGAAAATCGTAGCAAATTTTAGTGTACGTTGTTAAAAATTTTCGTTAAGTTGAGAATTTTCCGGGAAATGCCGGAAAATTTTATCGTTTTCAAGTTCCACTGAAATTTCAGGACATCTTTTCATTGAAAATGAAATATTCCATTGATTTTCTGTTCAAATGATCCGGGAATCGACAAAATACTTGATTTTTCAGTTCAATTATTCTGTGAAAATTCAGAAAAGTCAGGAAAATTCAGGGAAAAATTGAAAATTCATGTCATTTTGTTTCTGAATATTCATGTTCCGCCGAAAATTCAATCAAGTTGTGAAATTTCCTCACTCCCACTGACCCACTTTGCTAAAGTTAAAGAAAGAATTTTTTTTTAATTCCGGAAAAAATAGAATAAGGAAAATTTTGAAGTTCGATGGGTTTGCGCACGTTTTGGGTGTGTGGGATATTTTTTCCTAGTCTATTTTTCCGCCTACTATTTTCTTTTTGAAGCGGACATGCTCTACTAAGGTGACCATTAGGGCGCTCGTTCCCGGAATTATTTATGTGCCGCCCCTTCAAAAAACCCGAAAATTTCATTTGAAAATATTATCCATAACGCGAGGAAGATTGTTTTTTGATGAGGCTACAGGAAAAAAGGGCAGCTTCACGCGATGGAAGAGGGGAAATGAAACAATAATGGAGATGTGAATGTACACAGATTTTCCGTCAACACCGACCAGACAATGGGCTTTCCCCATAGCGGGTGTACCAAGTTCTACAGCGGAGAAATATTACAGAGATAGTGGTTTCCATACTGTATTCTCGGTAAACGGGAAACCATGGGTTCGTGGTTGTCTTCTATAATGTGAATTGTTCAGATTCCTGTGTATGCAGGGAGCAAGACAGCTTTTGTTATCGATTATCTATAATAGCAAAGGGCGGATGCAAGCTTTGCTTACTAAACTCCATTTTTAGAGAGGAACAATATTTTTTTGAGGAGTTATGCTCCACATTTGCACACTGAAGAGAACAAATATGTGAACCCCTGATAATCCTTTACTTGGAATGAATAAATTATTTACTCTACGCAATTAAAAGATTTTCATTGAAACAAATACATGATTTAATTTAATTCCCCTCAAAAGTAGCGTTGAGATGAATAGAAATTTTTTTCGAAAATCCAAAAAAATTGAAATTGCACTGAGAGAAAAAATTAGTCCTGCCGAAACACTATATGTTCCACGTGAGAATGTTTGATGGAGCGGAACAGCTTTACTTCAGGGAAATTAACCAACTAGATAGAAGAAAATTTAATATCTTTCACAAAAATTAAATTTTCGTCGTGATCATCAGAAAAATCCCTAGAAGAATTCGAACTGTTGGCAGGAAAAAATATAATCTATTGTACGACAATCATTTGATCTGAGAGAACTCCATAGGTTTATACCATAGAAAGAATACATTGACGAGGAAAGAATATGTTTTTCCCAAAAAAAATTGTCCCCTCGAAATTATTTAGTTTTGCCAATAACACAGTTATCGGCAAGAAAATTGCGGTTTCCTCTTGAAATTATCAGTTGTTCCATGGAAATTATAAGTGTTTATTGGACAAAAATATACACTACTCAATAACATTCACTTGATAAAACCGGAGCCTCACATAATTCTCTGTAGAACGAATGTATTTACCCGAAAGCCATATAAATTTCTCACGAGAACAATTACTACTACGAAAATTATCATGTTTTGGTGGAAACTTTCTTTTTGTCCACAAGTAAATTGATTCAACACGACAAAAGATCTCTTCAGGGCAACGTAATTTTTCGGTATTTTTTCGTTTGATAGGAAATAAAAATATAATATACTTTCCCCAGAGCCAATTCCGGATTCATCAGCCACCCAATGTTAGTTTTGCAACTGAGTTTGTACTCAGTTGATATACTAACCATTGATTCACTAGAACTCGCTGTTAACTAATACACACAGGTGTCCAGAAACCCCCGAGAAATTTGTTCCCACACCCTTGCTCCCTAGTTTATCTACGCGCTGGACGTGACGCTTTGGTAATTGCGCCATTAGTAAGCCCGACAATACAATGTTATATATGATGTACCGTTTGTGTTACACATGGAGGGCCAGAGCAACAGCTCCTGTGGTTCTACATTATCGATCAAAGTGCGATGAAACAATCATTTCCATCGGTGGTTTTCTAATTAACGCTCGTACGTAACTCAATTACGATTTAAACTACCGCACCGTCGTCACGCTGAAAATATGGGGTTGCGTAATATTCGGTGAAATGGATTCATGCGGGGCTTGGAGAATGTGAGAAATTGCCTTGAAAATTGTGAATCGCGGAATGTTACGACGGATAGCAGAATATTGGCCCTTTTTAATCCACAATGTCTGCTGGCCGAATGATACGATTCGCACCAATTTGGTCTCATTGTCAAGCTCAATAAAACACTTTTTTATTTTCTATTCTTGGCAAGAATTTCAGATTTTTATACTGCAGTTTAGATTTCAACAACAGCTATTGAATCGTGTGATTAATAATTTTGACTTTATCATTTCTTTTCCTTTCTAAAAAAAAGTGTGGGCAATATCTCGAACAAAAGAGAATTGAATACCATTCTATGAAACACGAATAAACGAATCATAATTTTCCAAATCATTTAGGTCAGAGGATAACAGAATAATTCTACTTTCTTAATATTGGGATTACTAATGTTTTCTTCGAAGAAAGTTGATTAGAATTAATATCTAGAATTATGAGATTATCCCACATTTTTGACGTTAAGGATAGGAGAATCTGAATGCAATATTGTGAAAATGGTGATCGATTTTTCACTTTGAACAAATAATATTAATATCCAAATACAAAATTTCTGATATGAAAAAAAGAAGCTGTGACTCAATATTCCAAATGAAGTTTTAATTTTCAATTTGGTGCTGAAAACACGAGATGACAATATTCTAAGCACGGAATTACATTGATGAGATGAACAGCAAATTAATTCAATTACCGTGTGAACTAACTAAAAATTGATAACAGTGTGGCACGCGCTTTTACTAGAGTATCAACAAACATTCATTTCCAGAAATTCTCACTCTAAGGTGTGTTCTAGAAGGCATTGAATTGTAATTACGATTAAAATCAGTGACCATCGTAATCAGAACACGAACAAATGATTTATCATAGGGGAGGATGGGGCAAAACGGCCCCCCTTCAATTGTCAATAACTTGTGAATGACATTGTGAAAATTCCCAGTTTCAACTTCATTTTGAAGATAATTTTTCATTCTTCAAAACGAGCTCTAACTCATCCCAATCGGATTATTGAATCGGAAAATATTGACGATTGAAGGGGGGCCGTTTTGCCCCATCCTCCCCTAATATGAAAATTCAACAGCTGGCAATCTACGCCATTTGCTCCCCATCCCGCGTATTGCTTTTTGCAGTGCGAATAATTATCCCTAAATTACTACCTCGCTAAATCTTTAATCACAAAACCGCTAAAAACTCACCCTTCAGCCGTCGACTCCAGCGTGAGGAAGGACTTTGGCAACGAAGAGGACCTCTGATGGGGTTCAAGCGAGCCCTGAGCTTCCGGTGAAATTTCCCGTTTGGCGGGAGCACTTCCGGGGCGGGCGTGTTCCTTATCCCTGACAGGTTCGCCCCCCTTGGCGCCCTCGACAATGGTATCCTCCATCGGCGTCGAGCCTCCGCTGCTCTTGGGATTCTTCGGGCTCTTCGTCACAGTCCTATCCGACGTAGTAATCCAGATGTCACTGCTGGACGACGACGAAGTGGTAACAGAAGACGTGCCATTGGTCGACACCCCGACATTCTTCAGCACTTCCGGTGACGCCCGAGCGTTCCTGTACTCCCACCTGGTCGCCCCCTCGTAGCTGTTCGGCGAAGTACGCTTCATCGCGCTCTTCACCTCCTTCCGGCCATGCGTCTTCCGCGTCTCACGATCATCAACGACATCTAGTGACGCCGGCGACGAGCACGCACTCGTGCGATCCTTCGATTGGCTGATGACGCTGTCCGTCGAGACCCTTCGGTGGGTCGGATAACTCTGGGAGACCTTCATCAAGGGCTGGGGCTGATTCGGCGAGTAAAGGCCCTCGGAGCAGTGCGGCCAGTAGTTGCAAGTACTCGTGTTACACCGCATTTTGTTAACGTCGTTCATCAAGGTATTGGTGCTCGGGGTTGTGGCGCCACGCTGAAGACTCTTCGCGCGTCGGTCTTGCTGGGATCGGGGTTGCTTGGAGGATATGAAGTAGATGTCGTAGGGCTCGTGCCGCTCCTGGGCTTCTTCGCGTGAGTCAAAGTGACTCGAGATGATGCTCCTAGCAGCTGCCCGGCTTCTTGTGCCGTAGAGGTATTCCGTTACTACTTCCGCCTCGCGGAGGAGCCCTAGGTTTAGGGCTTCTTCGGTTGACTGAGCTTTACCTAAAATGGATTATGTGCTTATGGGGTGGTGGGGGCCGTGGGGGTGCGGGACTCCTGCTTTCTCAATTTCTTGGGAATCCGAGGGTATAACTACTCCAGCAGATAATTATAAATTTAATTGATCATTGTTTAATTAATGATTGTTTTACTGATCATTATGATTGGATGGGATTGCGGCCCTTTAGGGTCACAATCCCAATTGGGGACCTTTAGGGTCATAAGGGCCATAAGGGTCACAGGGTAAAACAAGGTCACAAGGGTCAAACCCTTATTTGATTATTCGATTATAAGAGTTTTTTCCGTTATATTCTGGCAAATTTCAAGGGTTGGACTTGAGAATTGATTCTAGTTCTTCTGCATTTGGAAATGAAGGAACTAGCTGAATTTCCGTTGATCACGACGAATGTATCTGATTTTGCATCGTTTCGGAGCCAATTCTTATGTAAGTCATGTATTCTGGTTTTCCGTAAGAGGATCTTCTGGATCGTAGGGACATAATAAATTGCCTTCCATCTATCTACATTCTCCTTGACTTCTTCATCTTCAATAAGCTAATGGTGCTACTGCGCAAGTTGCTGCGCATAACATGCTGGTCTCCATAACCCCACGGGATTATTATCCAGACTGCAAGCAATCGGTTTTGCAATGATGATAACTGAAGGGCTGACAACTCTTGAAATGAATATTCTGAAGTTTTCAATTTCATATGCATCTCATTATTTGCAGAAAATATAATTTCTGTTCCAATTTTGAAAGTCAAAAAATGAATAGAGCTAACCACATTTTTGATAAAAGAAAAATAAGTTTGCTTCAATCCAAAAGCATCAACAGATCTATTTATAACATTTGGATTGAGAATTTCAGAGAAAGAATGAAAGGATTTATATGAAAATTTTCAAGTATTGGATCTTGCTGCAGACGCTCACCCTAAACTCTCTCATTGGAGTCCTTAACAAATGAGACAATTTGAGTAAAACGTTTGAGTGAAGATTTTTATGGAAAATGCAGAAACTGTTTGAATTTTATGAGAATTCACTCAACATAACCATCCGCGATCCAGTGCGCATGCGCACCATTTGGCAGTGAGTAGCAAACATAAAGAGAAATCATAGAATAAGGGGAATCCCAGAAGGATTAAACGATAATTCTGTTACGACAAACTGTTTGAATTCTATGGGAAGTGAGAGAGCATCAGCAAAATGACAAAAAAATGCAAAATCGTTGCTCCTTTTCAAACTCACTGAACATAACCATCCGCGATCCAGTGCGCATGCGCACCATTTGGCACTGTGTAACAAAGGTAAAGAGAAATCATGGAATAAGGGGAATCCCAGAAGGATTACAAGATAATTCTTCCTAAGACACTTCACAGATCGCTATTAATGAATTTAAATCTCTTTGGAACATCATATGTGCGCATCCACATGAAAAGGGCGCACTTTGTCGACTCTAGTTTCCGAGATATTTACGTTTTTGTCTTCGCAACTCCCATTTAAATTAATGTTATTTTTAATAATGTTTAAATATAAACTGCTGTGCGTTTATTATTTCCATACTATTTGTAGGTCTTGTAATTGACTTCGGCTATCTTGACTTGAATAAACAAATAAACTAAATCAATGTTAAATGCTTTTATCGCCATGTGAGATACAATATTTTACGCCATTGAGCCCAAAAAAACGTGAAATATAAAATATAAACCTGAATACTATTATCAATGCTCACATAGATTACGGGTGTTGCCACTCGGCACTTCCTTTCATGAGGCAAAATCCAACTTTTAGTTATATCAAGGTATTAAGTTAAATGGAAAAGAAGGCATGATGAAGCGTTTATACCTAGCCCTACCAAATCTAACAGCTAATATCAACCCCCAAAAGCCCCTATATGTTTTGCCCTCATTAATATTGAATGACATAACATCAATGACATTGTTATGACAAAATGTCACCGGATGAAGAGCCGCGTAACCCCAGAAGACTTGAGAAAAAAGGAGTCCCACCATAATAAAATGAATAATAATTACGAGTAGACAGCGGATATCTCTTACTCCTCTCCGCCGTCGCGGGCTTGTCAGCAATCTTGACAACCCTAGCATCATTAAAATGCTCCCTGGGGGCCTGGTGTGCGCCAGGCGAGCGTTTCTCCGGCAATTGAAGGCTCTTAGACCGCCTGACTCGAGAAGTCTGCAGAGAATCCGGCGATCCCAGAGTATTCCTAAAGCCCTGATGCTGTCCCCGCTGACTCGACCTTTTGAAACTATTCGGCGATCTCCCAGTGCCACTGTTCGAGGACGTAGATGGTGACGAGGACGACGAGGTCGAATCAAACGACAGCTTCCCAGCGTCAGACGAACCCGGAGATTTCCTCAAGGGCTTCCTGGACAACCTCTCCTGAGCGACAGACGTCTTGCCGTCTGGCGAGGAGTCAAGCGGACTCGGAGACTTCACTCCCAGATTCAGAGAAGAGTCTGGATTGTCATCCTCGTCGCCATCCTCGTACCCCTCAACCGATGAGTCTGTGTTTTCAGCTAGTCTCGGCATTGTGTTACGACTGACGAAGCTGTCGAGACTCCGGAAGCCCATTGACGATGAGGATGACGAGGACGACTCGCGGTATCTCTGGGCAAACTGTATTCGCCGAGTGGTGGACTGGTCCTCCAGGGATTTGGCTGACAGCAAGCGATATTGCTTGTCCTGCACCGGTTTCTGGTGATTACCACTCGACATTTGGGACTGACGTCTCGGTCTCGGCTTAATTGGCGTGCCAATTACTTTTCTCGTCTGAGATCCCCAATTTTTGGGCGGCGGGGAGGACGGCGGACTGATGACATCGCTGTCGATAATTGCGTTTGATCGGGGGAGAAATGGAGCCTTTGGGTATGTGCTACGCGAACGGGTCTTTTTGGCCACGTCCTGGAAGGCTGGCGGGGGGGATATTATCGGGGTCACCGAGGGTGGCGAGAAGGATTCTATGCTGTGGGGTGATGCACAACCACTAGGTGGCTCGTAATCCGTGCTCTGGAGCTTCAGGAAGTCTGGTCGAGGGGTGGAATCCAGGGTTAAACTTCTGGTGTACTCCGGACACTTTCCCGGCTCGCTGTTGGTGCAATGGTAATCAGCCAATTTAACAGCACGTCGGGATAATGGAATTGTTCCACTTGTGCCGCTGTTGTTGGTGACTTGTCCGGTTTCGTAATTACTTTTGCGATTCTCGTCGAGTGATCGCTGCTGCACCTGCACCCAGCCAGATCTTCCTAGGTAAACGCCATCAACTTCGCGATCGCACCAGCGCACCGGGGACAGCTCTCGGCTGCATTCACCACTTATGAACAATTCACCGGATGTTCCGCTGCTACCGGTGAAGAATGAGTTTGATGTGTCACGACGCCGGTGATTTCCCTCGCGGCAGTGGTGATTTCTCGGTGGTGCTGTTGATGGGAGGTTTACGATGCTTGTTACGCTGCCTTTTGGGGAGGGCTCGTGACGTTTTGGGTTGGGGATTGAACTTGTACGGTTGTAGATGGTGGGTCTGGTTGGTCGGCAGGGCTTTGTTGACTCCCAACTCTCCGTTGAGGAGGCACCGCGCAGGTGGAGGATGGAGATGTTTCCCCTGAACAGGCAATTGAAGGGGGGTTAAGTTGAGGGGTTCTTCGTGGGGGACGAAAGCGGTAGAACATGATTGTAACATTTTCTCGGGGAAACACGTGTGAACAGAAAAATTTGATTTTTATGAGATCTAATTGAGATAATCGAAGAAATTTACCAGATTTTTCTTCTGAAATTGAGTGGATAGTTTCATAAGATCAGTAAGTTTTTTCTTTGGGTAAAAATTTCAACATTTTCTTTACATTCAAACATTCGCCGAAGACTGAATGGAAATCTAAATCAATGCGGGACTAATTCCAGCCAATTTACGGTTGTGGTTCCCGGTAGCTTAGTCGGTAAGAGTGCCCGGCGCATATCTGGGAGACCCGGGTTCGATTCCCGGCTGGGTGAAGCGGAAATTTTTTCTCTCTAAATTCTAATTCTCTTAGAATTTTTTTTTTGATTTTTTTTTTTTTTTTTAATATGCAAAAATACGACCATCCACAATCATGTTAACATCGCGATTTAACGCGAAGTGTGAACTTCGCGATTACTCGCGAAGATCACCGGAATTTGGAAATGCTAGTCAATAAACTTGGAATAATAGTCACGTTCACCTTTTCTCCGTCGTCTCCAGCCGATATAGTTCAATCATCATAGATAAAAATAGCACACAGAAGAGCAAGACTTATAAAAGCGAGGTATCCCGATTTTACCTATCGGTTCTGTCGCGATCGATCCTGAGGACCGAATTAGCCGTCGAGTCCGCGATCTCGTTAGAATCCGACGCGGGACTGACTCGCCGAGGTTGCTGTACCGAAGATGAGGTCGTAGTTCCAGTGCTGACGCCCACGACACCCACGTGGCTCCCCCCATCCTCGCTCGACTGCTGCCGGGACGATTGTTGAGATGTCTGGGACAACCACCGACGCTGACTGGATAACCTTGATGATCCTGAGACTGGCTGATGACCTGCTGTTACACTACCACCACTTCCGCTGTCCAACGAAGTACTCTGGGATCAAAGTGGCTTTCATATATTTTTTTTTCATTCATTTTTTTTGTGGGGAATATTGAGAGGCGAGAGTGAACTGTAGGAGAACATCTCCCCACGGGGACATGTCGATCGAGATTACTACATCATTAGAAACTCGTTTTGGAGGACAGACTGTGGGGTAACTGGTCGCAACATTGGCGCAGGTATGAATGTTTATTCAATTCATGTCTGGGGGATTGGGAGTGGCATGTGCTATAGGATTTTTTTATAGATTTTTTATAGAAAATGAACTTTCATGGTTCGGAGGATGTGTGGAATATTGTGGAATTCTATAGAATTTTGGAGAGAGTCGATAGAATTTCTGTTGAAAATTCTATAGATTTTATCTGTGACGATTTTGACTTACCCAGTGGGGAAATCTAGAGGAAATTTGAGCGAAAGTCTATAGAAAATTTGATAGATATTTTGGATTTTTTTAATAGAAAATAAACCTTTAGGATTCGGGTAACTCATGAAAATATGAAATTCTATAGAATTCTAGAGTAAATCTATAGAATTCTATAGAATTTATTCTATAGAAGTTCTATAGAATTCTAGAATAAGTCTATAGAATTTCTGTAGAGCATTGAATAGATCTAATCTGTGACCAATTTGACTTGTCCAATTGGGAAATCTATAGAAGATTCAATTGAAAGTCTATAGAAAATTTTATAGGTATTTCATAAATTGTCCGGCTCAGATTTGTGTGATAAATAATGAATTCATGGGTAAAAAATTGATATTGGTATCCTCTATAGAATTTTTCTATAGATTTTTCAATAGAAAATTCACATTTACGATCCGAGCGACATGCAAATATGGAACTGAATATTATGAAAATCTATAGAATTCTAGAGTAAATCTATATAATTGCTGGCGAGAATTCAATACATTTGATCTGTGAATTGGACTTGCCCAGTGGTGAAATATCAAAATCTAATGATTTTTTCTATAAAACATTTTCTTATAATACCGTGCCGAAGGAATAGCGGAATACTTCAATAGATTCGCCAAAAAAACCGACAGAATTTCTGACAAACATCCAACAGAACTTTTCATGCACTAAGTTTTTCCTTGAAATTTATTCGAAAAGGTAAAAGTGTTATTCTCCACAAAACAGTGAATTTACTCACATTAAAATGATTATTCCTGGCATTGACCGAATCCTGCAATGAAGATCCCCGCATGTAAGGACGCGCAAAGACTTCCACAAGTCTAGATTTGGCAGTCGACGCTGTCGGATTGGTAGTCTTACCCTTAGCGGACGAATTGCCACTCTTACCAGACAAATTCGGATTACTTCTCTTGCGCTCCGGGAATACCAAATGCTCAATGTTAGGCGTATAACTGGGATCATTTCTCACGATGTCCTGGAGTGTAATCCGTGCCCCACTACCAGCATTGCTGGAAATCATGAGGATTGAATTGGATCGATTTCAAGTTTTTTCCCCTTTACTGGATATAAAAATCAAGCAAATGGCCCAGTCCCTCGTACCCCGAATCTATTCAATTTCTCACTGGAAATAGCATAGGCCTAAAAGTCAATCTGAATCAATCCTCTTGGTTACGTAACTTCGATAATCGATTTTCCTGGAGCAAACGGACTGGGCGGAGAGTGCATGGCGCGCCGAGTTATAGTGGGTGTATGTGGTTGCTCGTGGGGATGGAAATTCCGGTAGAATGATAAGAGCTATTCGTGTCGCCGAATTGTGTGAATATAATTCATCAAAGTGGGTCACTCTATATGGGCATAATAACTGAATATATTTTTTTTCCTTTGGGATGTGGGAGCTGGGGTGGAAAAAATATTGAAACTATGACTGCGGGACCGATTGGGTTTGAGAGGAGGTTCCATTGGCTAAATGTGTTACGTCACTCGGCTATTGAATTTCGGAACAATTCCATAAATTACGGGGGGAACATCGAAATTCCTAATTTTTTGGCGACACGAGAATTCCGAAATTTGACAATTGCATTTTTTTATAAATTATACAGGAATTCCCTGAATTTTCCCTAACAAAATCGATTCTATTTATATCACGAGCTTTCGAAGAATATCTCCGAATCTCAGGGAGATAGCGAAATTTTCATAATAACCTTTTTTGTAGCTATTAATTTTCTCTACAAAAAAGGTTTTGACAAAAATTCTGCTATTTCCCTCAGATTCCGAGGTATTTCGGGAAATCGGACCAACAGTCAAAGCCGACTTGAACAGTTTTGCCGTTTCGCTACTCAATTCAATTCCTATAAATTTTTCTGGAATAAGTGACCGATATTAGATTAAAATTTAATCCTCAAATTTTTACCTTGATGTGAATCCATGGCCCTTCTGCCCTCGTCTCTTCCCACTCCCCCGACCAGGTTTTATATTAGTCGTCTCAGCTAGTTGCAGAAGACGACTACAGTGCTGACGCAGCAGCGGATCCTGATCACGCCGGTTCATTCTGATCCCTCGTCATTCAACCCAGAGAGGCTAACGTCCTGAGCAAAATGTTTATCGACACAAATCCATTAAAACCTCGTCATCACGAGTGAACATTGAGAATTTATTTTCAGGTCTACATTGAAAATCCCTGATAAAAGGTAAAAACGTGCAGAAATGAGAAACTGCGCTCGAGTGTGCGATTCTGCTGAGGGAGATAGCTGATTGTAAAGCTTGAGCAGGAAGGAAAATACGAGCAGAAGCTTCATGCTATTTCCAACTTCCTGCTCTCTCCGCCGTCAGTGGCGCACATGATGCGCCGTCAATTCGACGATTTTTCCGTTTTCAGGTATTATATGACGAGAGACGTCCATGGGAATGGGACAATGCGAAATGCGGGAGAATCTGCTGAGCAGGATTGCCTCCAAAAGTCGTGTTGAATCAATTTACTTGTGGATAAAAAAGAAAGTTTCCACCAAAACATGATCATTTTCGTAGTGGTAATTGTTCTCGTGAGACATTTATAGGTCTTTCGGGTAAATACATTCGTTCTACAGAGAATTATATGAGGCTCCGGTTTTATCAGGTGAATGTTATTGAGTAGTGCATATCTTTGTGCAATAAACACTTATCATTTCCACGGAACAAATGATAATTTCAAGAGGAAACTACAATTTTCTTGCCGATAACTGTGTTATTGGCAAAACTAAATAATTTCGAGGGGACAATTTTTGTTGGGAAAAAAATATTCTTTCCTCGTCAGTGTATTCTTTCTTTGGTATAAACCTATGGAGTTCTCTCAGATCGAATGATTGTCGGGCAATAGATTATATTTTTTCCTGCCAACAGTTCGAATTCTTCTAGGGATATTTCTGATGATCACGACAAAAATTCAATTTTTGTGAAAGATATTAAATTTTCTTTTATGGAGTTAATTTCCCTCAAGTAAATCTGGTCTACTCCATCAAATATTCTCACGTGGAACATAATTTATCGCCGGAGCTAATTTTTTTCTCTGAATAGCACCATCAACTTTCTCTATTAAATATTTTCTACTAAACATCTCTGTTGACAAAACAAAACAGAAAAAACGCAGAATGGTGCAATAAAATTGACGAAAAACTACTAGAATAATAGTAATAAACAATGAATAATTCAGTAGCGAAGTGGTAAAACGGTTCAAGTCGACTCATCTCCCAGTTGAGTTTTTGAGGAATATTTCCGAATCTAAGGGAGATACCGAAATTTTCGTAACTACATTTGTTGTAGCTCTGAATCTTCTCTACAAAAAAGGTAATACCAAAAATTTTGCTATCTCCCTAAGATTTCGAGATATTCATTGAAAAGTGGCCAATAGTCAAAATTGACTTGAACCGTTTTACTACTTCGCTACTGAATTGGATTCAATTTAAAATAAATCGTCGCGTAAATTCCATTCGGAAGCAAATTACTAATTTATCACCAAAAATATATCGACGTCTCCTAATAAAACAAGAGTATTTCAATTCAGTAGCGAAGTGGTAAAGCGGTTTAAGTCGATTTTGACAATCGGCCAGTTTTTATTGAATATCTCGGAATCTCAGGGAGATAGCTGAATTTTTGTCTAGACCTTTCTTGTAGCTCTCAGTTTGCTCTAGAAAAAAGTTAATTACAAAAATCTCCCCATCTCCTTTAGATTCGGAGATATTCTTGAAAAACTCAACTAAACGATAAGTCGACTTAAACCGTTTCACGACTTCGCTACTGAATTTTCTTTTTAGAACAAGAATATCTCAAAATTCGCGTTAAGACTAGCATTCACGTGAAAAATCGTCTGAATCTCACGTTTTCCTTCTCTCGACAGCTGTATAAATGGTATGAATGCATCAAAAAGTGTAAATAACATGAAGCAGTTCACATTGGGAGAGAAATAAAATGATTTGCGATCTCCGTGAGACTTGGAAATTGATGTGAACTGCAAGCTTTCACATGAGTTTTGAGATCCCCCTGTTTTAAAAAGAAAATTGAAATACCCTTGTTTATTAGGAGATGTCGATATTGACTATGTGTGACGCAAGCAATTTCCCACTTCCAACAAAATGATTTTTCCAACCGCCAGTATAATTATCTAGATTTCTCCTACTCCTCCAGGGCATTTTGCGGTTCTCAGCGATTTTACCCTCCAATTGAATTAAAAACACAAATCTTCACTACTTGCTAACGTTTCGAGCGGTATATCCACTCCTCATCAGGGCAATTTATTTATATTTATCTACAAAGAAAGCATTAAAAAAAATTCCCACTTGTTTTCCGGACTTCACTCTGCGTTGCCAATTGATCTAGCGAAGTTTTCCGCTCAAATATCGCGTTATTCCCTACTTCGTAATTTGTTATTTATTATTACCTAGCACAGTAAACGGTCAATTGAACTGAAATCGCGCCAGAGTGTTCCCATTCACATGAACTCTCATTCAAAACAAATCTGATTTCCTCCTCTTCAACCGTCGGTGTGACCGTACTACCTTAATCAAGTACCGGGAGGACTAACTTCCCTGAACTTTATCATGAGCAAGTGCTCTCCAATTTCAAAACTCCAACTACCGGAGAGTATAGCGAAACGGATAGTGCAACTGGTCTTGTAGTTCTGTATGTGAGGATGAAGAAAGTTGAGTGGACGGATAAAATGGAGGAGCTGCGACGTCGTAGCTTTTCTCCGAGTTGAATTAGTAGAGAAAACATAGGGATGAACATTGGTGTCTCGGACTGGTGTGCTAAATATTTAGAGAATGCCTCGAACTGGAAAATTACTGTGTGAGAATATCAATATGCAGGAATGGATCGATACTTGAATACAATAATAGTACTTTTAGGGTGAATAACAATAGCGATTAGTAAAATTAGGGAAATTACTTTAATTTCATTAATTTCGACTAATTTGACGAAATTCTACGATTCCCTTCGATTTTATCATCAAATTATGATTTTCAAGGATATGATGGAATCATGAATATTCAGCGTCATCAAAATTACAGTTTGCGCATAATTATTGTTTTTTAAATATTCGTTGTTTATAAATAAATAATTGAAATTGTTTAAACTTTCGGAAATCTATTTTTTTAGGCATGAAATAGATTTCCAGTAAAATTCTGAATATGAATGAATTTGTTACGATTCCGAAGAGACTATTTTTGCTATTGAAAATTGATTGTTTATAAACTATTCATAGAAAATGCTGAATATTTTCAAAAATTGCAATTTTAAAATCAGTTCATTAATCTTTAACATGTTTTAATCTTTTAATCTTTTAAAATGTTTTGTAACGGTTTAATATCGAGATTGAAATTCAGACCTGCAGAGTTTAAATAATAAAATCATTGCAAAATTCCCGGAAACTTAGGGTCAAATGGGGCTCAAATGAACACTCTAACCGACTAAAAAAATTAAAAAGCATTTCGCTGGACAAAAAATTGCCAAAGTACTTGGATATCCTCAAGCGATTATGTAATTATATCTGCAGTTGACAATCTTTCACGTATTTACATATTATGTAAAAATAAATAAATTAATATTTATTAATTAATTCAATTAAATAAAATAATTAATAAATAAAACAATACAATTATTTATTTATTATTGTATATTTTATACAATTAATAAATAATTAATTAATTAATTAATTATTTTATTTAAGTGAATCAATTAATTAATACATAAATTACAAAAAAATTGTTGTTTATTCCATATAATGAATGAAATAGCATAACATGTGTTTTCTTGAAAACTCCATATATATTTAGAAATTTTGTTCTACAAGTAAATAAACTGCCCTGAAAAAATGTGCATACAGAATTTTTTAAAATGACGTTTTTCCATTTTTTAAAGTGAGAAGGTCTTGTTTTTTTTTTGCCGATTTGTGACCATAAATTGGCTGAAATCAGTTGTTCAATAATGATGAGCATATTACGTTGCCCCAATCCCCCTTAAAATTCCCCACCCTCAAGCCCCCTTCCCCTCAATAATTTCTCACCTCAATGAACGAGTGTTCCTCCCACACCCCATTGACTGCTTCTCCGGGCTCGTCCATGGCACCCAGGATTAACAGACAGCCCGAGGCACCCACCACCACCTCTCGCACTGAAAAATCCCCGTGCCATCTCACATCCCCCAGCCTCTCCACCGATGTCTCCAACCACCGATCCAACAATCACCCCTAACAAAGAGAACCGCAGCGTTTCACTCAATCGATCAGTGGTCACTCCTCTCCCCAATCATCCCCGCGCCTCCAAAAACCCAGATGACAGCATGTAAGAACGATCACGTTACTCCACACGAGATCCAGTCCCCTCACCCAAGCCTCAATACTCCCTCATAAAAAGCCGTTGCGCCCCGTCCCTCGCCGGCCCCTCCACCCCCTCATTTACATCAATTCGTATGTTGCAAATGTAAACGACTATTTCGATTAAATACAGCATGTTCAATCAACTTGATCTAGGTTAATTGGAATTTTATCCCAAACTTTTCACAAATATTGATTCTACTCTTTCGATACAAAACTAGCTGCAAAAATAAAAATATAAATCGTAATTCATGCATTCGTTCATTTACTAATTCATTTATTTATTTTAGATAATTTATTACTCTCATTTTATTTATTATGAAATGGAGGCAAAACGGACACTTTTGACTTTTTTCAAATATCAATGACTCATTTAATTTAATGAAGCGGTTTAATTAAATTATTTTATTTATAATTTTTTTTTTGAAATTACAATTGTTTGCTTTTGTGATGAGTGTCACTTTAATTAATAAATTTTATATCATTTAACATTATTTTATATAATTTTTTATTATAAAAAATTATATCAAATAATATTATCATTATTATTATTATTATTATTATTATTATTAGTTTTATGGGATTTTCACATTACAAAAAAAATAAAAACACATGTTCAATGAAACGGTATAATTTTTTTTCCGTGAAGAGAAGAATAATTTCCCTTTATGATGAGTCTGACTTCAATTTATAAATTTCTTCCTGAATTTTAGATATTAGAAAAAAAATCAAAACTGTCCATTTTTAATTTTACAGGATTTTTTATTATAAACAATTTTCTATAAAATGTTTATTATTTATATTTATTTTTCCGTGTATTTTTATCGTGTTTAGTATCACTACGATTATTATGATTATTCGGGTTTCCGGAATTGTCACGTAAAATGAGATAAAAACACATGTAAAGACAATGCGATAAAACAAATGCAATAAAACCCGATGAAATAAGATAGAGGTAACGGAGGCGTGCCAAAAGGAAATATATCAGAAAATGTGGGTACGTGAAAGACACAAGGGGGTTAAAGCAAAACGCGACAACGTGACCCCGGCAGCAACACTGCGAGAGGTCAATGACCCGCACGACGGCAGGAGGCGGTGGAAAGGAGAAAGCCTGTTACAATTCTATAGAACTAGAGTAGGAAGCGAGGAGACGTGATTTCCTCGTGCGAGGAAAATTCAGAATTGATTTAGCTCGGGGCTGTCAACGAACTTCGGAATTGATGACGATATTTTTGTAGCGAGGATTGATGTTGGGTCTGGAGTTGCAATTGTTCGCGTTCGACATTTTTACGCGAGACTTTTTTATTCGTGGAATTATCTCGGGGGGATGACACGAGAATTAAATCCCTGTTGAGGACGAAGAATTGAGTTCCGAGGAATTCCGGACGTTTTATTTTATTTTATTTATTGTGAGATGAATATAATTAGATTTTTTTTAATTCCATGATTTTCATGGGTCCATTATCCCCAGGATTTTATGCAATTTTCATTTTTATCCCGCATTGTATAAACAAAAAATTATAACGAATAATTACTCGCGTCCGGAAGTGACAAAAAATGTCGGACAATTCTGCGCATTTTTTTCTTCTAAAAATCATTTCACGGAACTTAAATCATTATCTCACCGGATCGAGGGATTCGTTGGACTCAGTGATTTTTTTTTTACTCAACGATTGTTTATTTTCGCGGATTAACGGCGAGAAACGTTCGTTCGGACCCGGCGGTTGGAGGTTGACTGCGCGGTACGGTTACAGCGTTGAGTCTCGCCGGTGTTGGTTCGTCTATCGATTTTTCCGCGCAGCCTCCCGCGGTCTGGAGCACGCTACAGGCTGGAGAGGGTAGCTGAGGGTATGTGTAGCTCGTGCGAGCTTTTTCCTCTTCCCATTCCGTGAGTATGTACAGTCCAGGTGGATTTTTTTTCGTAGTTTGGATCTCCCCGAGGGAGTCCTTGCACCTGTAGACTCGGGGATTGCGGAAGGATCATGCGTTTTGCGCTCGCACGGCTCGAGGAATATGTGAATTTAGGGGTTCTCCGGGGAATTTATGAGGAATTTCGTTCTTTGACGGGGGTTGGAGCGATCGCGGGGGCTGATTGTAAATGTTTATCAAGAAAGAATTGCAGTCGATTGCGTTCGAGAATTTTTCCGGTTGAATGGAGATTATGCATACGGAGAAATGAGGCATTTTAATTGAATAGAAGACTTTATTCGAAATTTTTCTATTCATTCGTTCACAATAAAGGATTATTAAACTATTTAGTTATCTGTTGTTAAGTTAATAACAATTGATAAATTCGCTGGGTCGTTGTTTTAATAATAATTCGATTTCTAATTAAAAATGTCTTCATTTGGGGCAAGAAAACATTTCTTTACATTTGAAAATATATTTATAACAGACGTGTTTCTATTCATTTACTCAAAATAAAAAGTTATTATGTGTTAATGAATTCGTTCTCTTCGTTATCTGAATAATAATTAGATTTCTGTCAAATAATTCGATTTTCTGAATAATCATTCAATTTGGGTTAACATCGAGTTGACATTCAAGAGACTATTTATTTAATGTGAAAAACGTAAATCAAAATCCAGTTCATTACGAGCTATTTTCTCATTTATTTCCTTCAAATGAAGTTTATTCATTAAACTAAACTGTTCCCTTTAAGTGTGCACATTCCAGGTCTTTTTTTCATAATTTAGATATCCTAAATTATTCGAAATTTTTCTATTCATTCATTCACAATAAAGAATTATTAAACTATTTAATTATCTGTTGTTAAATTAATAACAATTGATAAATTCGCTGTGTCGTTCTTTTGATAATAATTCGATTTCTAGTTGAAAATGTCTTAATTGGAGTCAAGAAAATATTCGTTTACATTTAAAAAACTATTCATTTGATCTGAAAATCGCGAATGAAAATCCAGTGCATTACGAGCCTTTTTCCCATTTACTTCCTTCAAATTAAATTAATTAATTAAAATAAACCATCTCATTTCTGTGTGTACACTCCAGATTTTGTTTTCATAACTTTGATGTTGCTGAGGGAGTCCTTGTACCTGTGGACTCGGGAATTGCGGAAGGATCATGCGTTTTGCGCTCGCACGGCTCGAGGAATATGTGAATTTAGGGGTTCTCCGGGGAATTTATGAGGAATTTCGTTCTCTGACGGGGTTTGGAGCGATCGCGGGGGCTGATTTTAAATGTTTATCAAGAAAGAATTGCAGTCGATTGCGTTCGGGAATTTTTCCGGTTGAATGGAGATGATGCATACGGAGAAATGAGGGATTTTAATTGAATAGAAGTCTTTATTCGAAATTTTTCTATTCATTCGTTCAGAAGAAATCATTATTACATGTCAGTAAATTCGTTTCCTTTGTTGTTTGAATAATAATTCGATTTTTAACTGAAAATGCCCGCGTTTGGATCAAGGAAACATTTATTTGCATTTGAAAAACTATTTATAATAGGAATTTTTCTATTCGTTGATTCAGAATAAAGAATTATTACTTATTAATAAATTCGTTCTCTTTGTTGTTTGAATGATAATTCGTTTTTCAACTGAAAATGTCCTCTTTTGCATCAAGAAAACATTTATTTGCATTTGAAAAACGATTTATAATAGAAATATTTATACTCATTCATCCAAAAAAAAACGTTGTTACATGTTAATAAATTCTTTCTCTTCATCTTCTAGACAATTTTTTCATCCCCACCCGCTAAAGTATTAATTTGCATCGAAGAAACATTTGCTTACATTCAAAAAACGGCTCATTTTACCGCAATAAAAATTCAAATAAAAATCAAGTTCGAGTTTGAATAAAATCCCCGTTACGAACTATTTTAATAAACCCATTTATTATATTCATGTAACTATTCCCCTTGGCCTGCACCAAAATAACTATTTCTCTCCCGAGTCCATCAGTCATCTCCTACACGAGGGTCCCCACCACCTTGTCGACCATCAATGATTCACAACTCCTGAGCAAGTAGTCGGGCGAAACATTCGGTCAGACGTGCATTCTCCGGAATATTATCGTCATTCCGGTGACGGCAACAAATAGTCACGAATATTTCAATCAATAATTAATGATATTTTAATAAATATAATAAGAAACAAATATAAATATTAAAATAATAATATATTTATTTAAAAAAATTATATTCATTAAAACATAAATATTATAGAAATTTATTAACGATATTTTAATAATATTTTAATGAATATTTTAATTAATAATTGAAATATTCATGACTAGTTATTGCTCTGAAGCCATCAATCATGGAGAAGACAACATTATTCACGTGATTTGAGTCATTTAATTTGAATAAAAATGAAAATTTTTCGAAACATTAATATTTCATCATTTAAAATTATGTTTTAAATAATTTTATCCCCTCTTTGCTGTTAACAAATAAAAAGGAGATGTGTCTTTTAAATGAACAAATTATTAATGTTTTATTTTCTTTAATTGAATGATTTTTATTGAAATAAATTCATGAATTTCTTATTTTGCAACGAAAATATTGTTAAAATGATTAGAAAACATTCAAATGCACAGTAATTCCCACTAATTCCATTAATTATTATAATATTGTAACAAGAAGGCGAATTTTTCAGTGGAAATAAATGGGGCGGTTTATTTTTGAGCTAGAGTTTGTTTTTTAACTTCTGGAAAAATGTGTGGAACAACAATTACGCGCCAGTTTTTTTGGAATTTGACTCTTACACAGCTGATTTCTTTTTTTTTCATATAAAAAAAATCACTATTTGTGTAAAAAAATACAAAAAAAGCAAAGTTAGCCATGCAAGAGGCGAATTAAAAAAAAATAGCTTGTAATTGTTATTCCACATATTTTTCCGAAAATTTTGAAAAAAAAAAATCCTTCATAGCTCAAAAATTGGAGACCCTGGACTGTTTCTGGCATTTTAAGCATTTTTGGGCAAACGAACAATAAAAAAAAATTTTTTTGCACTAATTATTCGTTTTCAGATCTATATAATCGATCTTCAACGTATGAAAAGTCTCACTCCAATAACCCACGACTTTTAAAACTCATAGTAGTCTCCCCTGAACGGGGTAACAGCCATCGTTTTCTCGAAATTTTGAAACAAATTTCCTGCTCAAAATTATTAATATTTCTTCAACCCAAAGCGCGATAATTCATCTTCATCATCACCTCCTGGAGATTAATGTACTTCGATTTTTTTTAATATCGATAACTTTCGGTAGGAAATTTGTTCAAAAATTTGGTAAATTAAGGGCATTCTGTCAGCCTTTGAAGTATTCCACAACAATCTATTCGATTTTTATAGCGTACGGCCCAACTCAAAGCTCCTAACTAACGCCAGAGCCCTCCATATCGCCTTAACACGTTCCAGCTGCATGTTACAAAAAAATCCAAATTTCATTATTTTTTTCTTTTTCATTATTTTGACTTTTCAACCGAAGAAGTCACCTTAAGAGGTAACAGAAGGCCATCGTTCTCTCGAAATTTTCAAACAAATTTTCTTCTCAAAATTATTAATATTTCTTCAACCCAAAGTGCAATAATTCATCTTCATCATCACCTCCTGGAGATTAATGTGCTTCGATTTTTTTAAATATCGATAACTTTCGGTAGGAAATTTGTTCAAAAATTTGGTAAATTAAGGGCATTCTGTCAGCCTTTGAAGTATTCCACAACAATCTATTCGATTTTTATAGCGTACGGCCCAACTCAAAGCTCCTAACTAACGCCAGAGCCCTCCATATCGCCTTAACCCGTTCCAGATGCATGTTACAAAAAAATCCAAATTTCATTATTTTTTTTCTTTTTCATTATTTTGACTTTTCAACCGAAGAAGTCACCTTAAGAGGTAACAGAAGGCCATCGTTTTCTCGAAATTTTCAAACAAATTTTCTTCTCAAAATTATTAATATTTCTTCAACCCAAAGCGCAATAATTCATCTTCATCATCACCTCCTGGAGATTAATGTACTTCGATTTTTTTTAATATCGATAACTTTCGGTAGGAAATTTGTTCAAAAATTTGGTAAATTAAGGGCATTCTGTCAGCCTTTGAAGTATTCCACAACAATCTATTCGATTTTTATAGCGTACGGCCCAACTCAAAGCTCCTAACTAACGCCAGAGCCCTCCATATCGCCTTAACACGTTCCAGCTGCATGTTCACCGCTTAATCCACTAATTCAAAAGCACCGGGATTCGCAGATTAAGTTGACTAAGACGGTTCCCTTGCCGGAGCGTCCTAGAATCGTCTAGTCGCTCCGTGACGAGGGTTGAGGTATGGGTCATACGTAGGCTGCGGTTCCCCAAACTGAAATCAGAGCGTTCTCATGACTGAACACTCCACCCACGTCTTTTCATGCTCCGCAGCATCAATCCCTCTAGTTTCACATGTGGAGAGAAAAGTTGAGCTAAAATTACCCGCGGAGAACATAATTCCTTTCGCTTTCATCAGACAAATGGTTTCTTCGAATTGAGTAAACTTTATGTGAATGAAATAAATGTTTATAATCGCTGGAGTGAATTAATTATTCACTGCATATGAGTAGAACCTTTTAATTAAAATTAATTTTGGCGTTTTAATGAAAACTTGGAGAAAAGACGGAGAAATTCTAATCCATTAATTCAATTTTTATTCGTTTTTTATTTGTTTAATTTTTTGAATATCCAATTGTTTAGGCAGAGGAGAGAACGAATTTATTAACATGTAATCTTTTATATTAATCAAATAAATCGTTTATCTACAATTGTATAAAATGAATAATTCATTCATTTTATTAATTTGATTGATTTTTTAATTGATTTTTTTTTAATTGTGTAATTGTATAAAATGAATGAATTATTCATTTTAACAAAAAATCAATTTCGGATTTTTCGTCTGAATTTATTCCAATGAAAATTTCATACTCCCTCATTTTTCTCGAAATACTCAATCAATTTTTCCTTTTACATTCAGTCATTTCCCTCCAACTTTTCTCTCCATCCATTAGCTCGATAAATATTGAACGAGTCCCATTGATCGAATGCAGTGTGTGCGACCTGCAGGGATTTTTTTCAAAGATTCAAAGAAAAACGGATAAGACTGACAAAAGTTTCAGGGCGTCTTTGCGGAGGAGTCGCAAAGTGGGTCGATCCCTCGCCCCTCGAACCCCTCGAAAATCCCCGAGTTACCTGGAGAGATGTTTCAAGGCAATGGGACAATCCCTGCGGGCTGTTCTCCTGCGCCAATTGTGTCAATTCCTCAGGAAGTTGGGGGAGATAAAAATTATTATCGTCTCTTCAGGAAAATTTTATAGCGTATTACGTTCCTTCATTTTCGATTGAGCTGTCTCCATTGACCCAAAACTCTGTTTCAAGGTGGGGAGGGGAGGGGGGGGANGTGAGCGCCATGGGCTTTGCAAAGTTCAATGTCAAAAACCGTAGCCCAGGATTGGGGGATCGATGGCGAGGCCGGGTCGCTCAGGGCCCTAGGTCGCTGGGAAGGGGAGGGGTGGATTATATAATCATTTTTATTTCGCTACGGGGGGCTGCACTGGCCTTATCGATGGATCTCAATCGTTTTATTACACTGTTAGAATTTTTTTGAATTTTAAATAACAGATGCATCTGAATTTTCAATATTCTGAACTTGAATTCAGCAACGAAGTGGTAAAACGGTACAAGTCAATTTTGACTGTTGACCAGGTTTTGATAAATATCTCGGAATCTAAGGGAGATAGCAAAATTTTTCAGATAAAAATTCCGGAACACTCCGAAAAAATTTCGCGACAGTTCCGTAAAATTTTCTACAACCACATTTCGCTCCGGAATTACGGAAAAAATACGTAATTTTTATTGAATATTTCTCTCAGTGTAATACTCAATTTTCTACATTTTTCTTCTGGAATCAAGTAAACGGTTTCTGATTCAAAAATCATCAGAAATTTTCAGACGGAAGTCACGATTTGGAAGAGATTAAAATGATATAATTGCTTCATAATTAATATTATAATTAATAATAATCGTGACAATAACAATAAATTTGAATTAAAAATAGCAATCAGTGCAATACAATTAATTACCGCCATAATAAAGGGTTGACTGTTATCGGCTATCTTGATGCCATCTTGATAATACCAATGAATTTTCATCGTTTTCGTGGTCCACATGATCGGAAATGGGTCAGGTGAAATGTATCTTCCCTGCAGGCGTCTCGGCTAGGCCTTGATTAATTATTTTGGGGAAATAATTGACGCAATATGGAACTTTGTTAACGGTTCATGATCATTAAATTCTCGTGCACCAGTTTCAACCGCGGAATTTAATAATTTTCAAGGCTGCGGGGCGGTCTATCGAACGGTCCGTTGTCCACATTTTTCGGTTGAGTATGTAAATGGGTTCGAAAGTAATTGGAGTAATTGCTGTAGCCAGATTGTTTGGGTAGAGAATGTTGGCAATTGTCTAAATATTTAGATGTCACTATTATATATTATTTTCTATAGAAATTGCGGGCCATGAATTTCCCAATTTTTTAAAAAATATTTCAAGAGAAGAAGTACAGAAAAATCGAATTCCATGGAATATTATCATTTGAACGTTTCTATTGAACAAAACGCGCAGACGATCTGCGGAATTCAGTAGCGACGGTAAACCGATTTACGTCGACTTAGCTCTTCGCTGAGTTTTTGAGGAATATCTCCGAAGCTAAGCGAAACAGCGAAATTGTCGTCATAACCATTTTTGTAGATCTCAATTCGCTTCGTAAAAAAGGTCATTACAAAAAAATTGCTATCTCCCTTCGGTTCCGAGATATTTATTAAAAACTGACCGATAGTCTAAATCGTAATAGAAAATCGTAATCTCAATTGATGAATTTGTTTCAGAGTTACTAGTATCACAAAAAAAGTCAAATGGGCCGTTTTACACTCTCCCTTAGAAAATGCTCGTAATTTTAAAAAATGCAATTTCAAAATTATTTCATCAATCTTCCTCCAAAGGAGACTCTAATTTTTTTCAGATTTCTAAAATGTTTTCTGACGGTTCAATATCGAGATTCAAATTCAGACCTGCGAAGTTTAAATAATAAAATCATAGTAAAATGTCCGGTAACTTATGGTCAAATGGAGCACTTCATCCACGACAAAAGAGAACACTATCACCTTCAACAATAACTTAACAATAATTCTCAATGTCGCCCGGAGATAGACTCGCATAATTTGCTCGGAGGCTCGTCACCATCCTTGAACGACAGGTGGACAGAAGGATCATATGTGGGTGTGTTATCACCGGTATCTCCATTACTGCATTGAAGGGGAATAATTAAACAAAACAAAAGTGCAAACGCAATTAAGAGAGGAAATGTGAAATAACCGCACCCGTTTCCGTATTTCTGTCACTCGCACTGGGGGAGGGGGCGCCGCGTGCTGAAAGCCAATCAAAAAAAATTGAATTGTAAATACGACAATCAAGCGAGGAATTGCTTATCTAATTCCAATTATCCGGGATTAATATGGTAATTGCAGGCGCATGTGATTAATGAATAATCATATGTTTCGAAGGGATATAAATCTTGAGGATTCGTGCAATGTCGTATGGAAATGAGATTTCACGAGGCTTATTTATCGTTATTTATTGTCGTCATTGTTTATTATTTTCTCACTAATTATTGAGTGAAATCATTCACACGAAACTCTTCATTTAATTTTTTTCTGGTCGTTTGGACAAGATTTTTTGGGGAGAATTAATAAACTGATGTGTTTATTAATAAATTTATTTTGTGTATGATTTCGTTTCTGATAAAGTCTTTATTGGTATTAAATAAAATTGAATTATTGAAGAAATACCTCATTAAATGGATTAATTATTGAAATGAGAATGATTCGATAAATTAAGATAAAAATTTTCTGTTCATTTCAACAATATTTGTTGTCAAGAATTGATAAATTAGTGTATTCATTTCATCCATAAAAAGAATTATTGCATGTTAATAAATTTGTTTTCTTCGCTGTTGAAACCGCGATTTCAAATCTAACAAATAAAGTATTTATTGGCAATAAAAGTAAATTAAATTATTGGAAAAATAACTCATTAAATTGATGAATTATTGCAATGAAAAAAAGACGATGCAATAAATTGATATGCAATTTTCCTGTTCATTTCATCCAAACAAAGAATTATTACAAATTAACAAATTGGTTTTCTTCGCTGTTTAAACCGCGATTTCATTTGTAACCGATAAATTTTTTATCAGCATGGAAATAAAATAAAATTAAATTATTGGAAAAATAACTCATTAAATTGATGAATTATTACAATAAAATAAAGACGATGCAATAAATTGATATGCAATTTTCCTGTTCATTTCATCCAAACAAAGAATTATTACAAATTAACAAATTGGTTTTCTTCGCTGTTTAAACCGCGATTTCATTTGTAACCGATAAATTTTTTATCAGCATGGAAATAAAATAAAATTAAATTATTGGAAAAATAACTCATTAAATTGATGAATTATTACAATAAAATAAAGACGATGCAATAAATTGATATGCAATTTTCCTGTTCATTTCATCCAAACAAAGAATTATTACAAATTAACAAATTGGTTTTCTTCGCTGTTTAAACCGCGATTTCATTTGTAACCGATAAATTTTTTATCAGCATGGAAATAAAATAAAATTAAATTATTGGAAAAATAACTCATTAAATTGATGAATTATTACAATAAAATAAAGACGATGCAATAAATTGATATGCAATTTTCCTGTTCATTTCATCCAAACAAAGAATTATTACAAATTAACAAATTGGTTTTCTTCGCTGTTTAAACCGCGATTTCATTTCTAACCGATAAATTTTTTATCAGCATTGAAATAAAATTAAATTATTCACTAAATACTTCATTAACTGGATTAATTATTGAAATGAAATGAAAATAATTCAAGAAATTGATGAAAAATTCCTCTCTCGTTTCATTCACAAACAATAACAAAACAATTTCTGTCTTCACACGTCTTAAGCCGATCAAACGGTTAGATTGGACATTGGCGGTCTATCAGTTCGATCAGCGGCTGAAGGACACTCCGGTCAACAATGGGAAAGTCTCCAGCGCAGTGTATCGACATATGCAAAGATGGAACGTATCGGACTCGTACCTCTACCCGAAAAAAAAAATTCCTCACTCGCGCAATCCAATTAGTCACATTTCTGCTCCCGTTATCTCCATGATTTGTATTTACTCTGCGATATGGATCGGCGCATTGACACTAGTGTGTCAACAAACATCGAGAATAAAAGGGATATTGCATCAGACTGTATCCGCGCAGTAGTGTAATGTCTTAAGCATCGGTGGCATGCGATGCTGAGATAATTGATATCAAATTACTCATGAAAATAATTGCCTCACTGGGATTTCATGTTAATGTCGGAATGTTTTGTTCAGGAAGCGTCGTTCGCTGATACGTTAATGATTTATATGATAATGAAGTGTAGAGCATCGTGAAAATGCGCTGTTTGTTGCGAATGGAAATTGGTAAATCATTTTCGCGAATTTTACGGGTTCGAGGGGGAATCCCAGGTGATGAATGTGAAAATCATGGATGGAGTGCAGTACCTGGAATAGTATTTCAAATGAGGCTAAACTGGTTTTTCTATTAATATGCCATTAACATTTCATTTGCCAGGCTCATCACAATTTTCTCGGATCGTGCGGTGACTGACGTTTTTTTCGGAATTTTTATTCTTTTGGGAATTTGGATTCGAACGCACGGAGAGAAATATTCAATTAAAATTACGTCTCTTTTCCGTAATTCCGGAGCGCAATGTGGTTGTAGGAAAATGTTTTTTCATCACGCTGTGACGAAAAGTGATCTTTTCGGCACGCTCCGCGTGCCTAAAAGTCCAATTTCCGCGACATTGTGATGAAAAATATTGTTCGTAACTCGTGAAAAATGTTTTTTAGCTCGTGAGATTATATCATCTAATAATCAAAACAATAACAAATGATAATTTTTTATTATTATCATTTTAATAATTAAAATGTGCGATTTTTGAAAATTACGAATATTTTTAAAAAATTATAAACAACCAATTTTCCACCGCAAAAATCGTTTGCTCGGAATCGCCAGGAATTAATTTTCATATTCAGAATTTTACCAGAAATCGATTTCCTGCCTTCAAACAATTTCAATTATTCGAATTTAATACATAACAAAATTCAGTGTAGAAAACCTCGAAAGATCCGTTTCACTCGCGAAATTTTCCGCATTCACCCGGAAAATTGAAAAATGAATAATTCTACAAATGCTCAAATGTTATGACTGAAATGCGGACAACTCCATGACAATTCGCCCCGCGCCCCGCCATGAGTGTACACGACCTTCATTATTTCTACCTTTCGGTTGATCCCGAGAAGCACAACATCCAGCCGTGAGCTGGTCAAGCGAACGTATAAAAGAAATAAACCCAAGTGTTGTACTTCATCCTCCCTCTCCATGCATGTGATTGTCTTTCACCGGATTATGTTGGAAGACGGCTGAGGTGTCTGAATAGATAATCGGTGGAAATCGTAGCGCTACGACGTCAGCGATCTGCTCCGTATCGCAGGGAGCGCGGAAACAGGCCCCCGTTGGTTTTTTCTGCGAGTTCCGGGAGAGAATCAGTGCTTTTTGTGAATTGATTGTCCCCCAGTGCGATATCATGGGAATCAAGTTGGCTATTTTATTACTCTGTTTTTTTTCGTCGCAAGCATTTATTGGATCCAGCGCGGCGGAGCCGGAAGTCAAACTTCTGCATGTGGTGAGGTTTACGAACAATAGATAAATTATTTCGCGATTTTTTTTCATTTTTTTTTTGAGTTGTGGGGAGGAATGGGGAAGAGTTCGGCCGTCGTGCGGTAAAATGATTTATATCGATTCTACGTGGAGGAAAAAATCTACAAAATATCCTTGAATTTCAGTGATTTATCTTCGAGGATTTTTTACCGAAACTCTGGCAGTAAATGGAATAAGTCTAGTAAATATTCGGTATTTTTAAGCCACGTGATTTTTGGGGCACAACAAAAGGCTAAAAATATATAAAAACAATTTTTTAATATTTTAGTAAATAATACTATGAGACCAGTGAAAATGGCGATATTTTAATTCTTTGCTATTCACGTGAATCTGAAATTGTCCATTCAAAGTTGTCGAATCTTTAGATTTTCAACAAAATTTCTCTTATAATTTTGTTTTCCTGTTTTTCAAATTGAAGTATTAAAAAACATTTTTTTACTTCAATTTTTTTTCCAAAAATTATAGAATCAGAAAATGACATTTAGTGTTTCACAAGTTTCCAATTCAAAAATTGATTTTTTTTTAGATTTTTAATCAATTTTCGCTCATAATTTTTTTTTCTATTGTTCAAATTGAAATGGAAAAATTTTTTTTTTTAAATAACATTTGTTATTTATAACGCAATAACATTTGTTTTGACAAAATTATAAAAAAAAATTGAGGCATTGAGTGATTCAGAAATGTCGAATGTTTAGATTTTCAATAAATTTTCGCTCATATTTTTTTTTCTATTCTTCAAATTGAAGTGAAAAAAATTTAAAAAAGCTCATTTTTTGTTTCAGTTTTTTTTACAAAATTCTAGAAAAAAGGCATTGAGTTCATCGTAAGAATTCCAGCATTTGAATTCTCAATTACTCTTGCGCCTCAGTTAATCGTTCAAATTGCAAAAACCGCTCACTTGACGTGAACAAAGCGCAATGGGAAATTACATTTCTAATTTATTCCTACGCAGAGCATAATGTCTTGCATCATTGCAGTGATTCTGCGAAAACTTTCGGGAAGTACCCCGTAAAGCCTGTCTTATCGTGAATTTCCAAACGATTGACAGCGGTGAAGAAAACATAGACGCGCGCATTAACCGCCAAGTTCCGTCATCTCATGAAATATTCAGGCGGATTCCTGCGCCATTCCAAATTTAATCCTGTTCTTGATTTTCCGTGCCACCAATTCCCTGTCAATTCATAGCATTGAGGCGAAAATAATGAGGATTATAGCTGCTTGTTAAAAGGAGTTGTTTCAAGGTTTACACCATAACTTGGAAAACCTTACGGTTCCAATGTCGCACTGAATACTAGTCAAAGTAATAATGCAACAAAATGGTAAACCACAATAATCACGAGAAATAAATCTAGACGAACTAAAATCAAGTGGAAAATTGCTTTTGTCTTCAAATAGCTATTTTTGGTGATAAAATGACAATTTACCTCCGAAATGCCCGTGTAGGAAAAACATATGTTCGTTGATGATATCTAAATTAACATTTAAAAAATTAATAACAATATTTAATAAATCAATTATTGTTATTAATAATATTGATAACGAACAATTATTATTAATTATTAATATTATTCCATTATTTATTATCAATTATTAACAAATAATAATTAATCAATCATTATTAATTAATAATATATAACATATGTTATGTTTATTTATGTATATGTTTATATTATTTGTTTATAATATGTAACATATACATGAGATATATCTTGAAAATATATTTTTGGCAAAAAGCAATATCCACGATTTTACACATCATTTTTTCCTATTGTACGTCATTTATTGTTTTATATTATTTTGTTAAACTGAATTATATTTCTTATTTCACCAATTGCGTTCGATTTCTTGTTAAACTCTTGTATAAATCAAATGAAATAACGATGCTGTCTGTATTACCTTGGCACTTTGATAAAGTGATACTGGAAAAACTTTTTTCCTGCACTGAGAGAAAAATAACAGAGTTCTCAAACAACTCTTACTTGCGCCAAAAAGATTATTTTTAATTTGTTAAAAATTATTAAAAATGCATTGTTGTGCGCCGAACACGCGAAGCGTGCGCTGAGATTGAAAATTTTTATTGCAAAAATAGATTGAGTCTGCAAAAAAAATTCATTCTCTGTGCAAGCAAGAAACGTAATTACTAGCGATACTTCTTCGTTATTGGATGCTCCCATACGTATTTTGCTCCCGGCGAATGCTCGTTTTATATGAAATGGGGGATAGCAGTTCGTCGTTTCGGGTACCATGATTGCAGACAAAAAATGAATTCTACGAATTTGTAATACATTTCTTCGTTTTTTTCATTACTCGAAATTCAGTTGTTCCGTCATGGAGATAAGGTGCCCCACAAGGAGTATCAGAACTACCCGAATGACCCGTGGGGCAATCACTCGTATTTTCCCGTCGAGAATGGAGGCTTGACAAATGTAAGTGTTTACTCTTTGTTACACTTGTTCTACGAATGAAATGAAATATTAAAACCGTATACACACTCCAGATGAGAAAAAATATAGACAATAAAATTTGATGCAAGAAAATTAATCAATTAATTAATTAATTTAATTAACTGAACATAAATTACGTTTACGAAGTCGCCTTTTATGATTTCTGAAGTGTTTTACGTGTTTTACGCTTGAAGTTGAAGCGCAAATTACGCTTAAAGTCGCCGTAAATTACGATTCCATAAATATAATTTACGCAGTCATTGAACAACATTTAGTCATTTTATTATTTTGTAGTTTTGCCATTTTCATTAATTCCAAGATATTCCGAGGCAACTCATCGTGAAAAGAAATCGACTGAACTCATTATATTACGTTACTAATACAATAGACAAAAATTGATTTGAAATGAATCATGATCTAATGTAGAAAAAAAGCAATTTCAAGTGCAAAACGCGATGTTTTTTTTAAGAAAATGGTTGAATACGTTTATTAAAATCATAATTTACTATTTGTTAAACGTAAATTACGCTCATCAAAACGTAATTTACGTTTACTTTTTTCTGTGTGCTGAAAAAAAATTTATTCATGCTCATGGAATTTATTATTCATCTTCGTTATTCAACAAAATGGAACATCACATTAAAAAAGTACATAGAATTGTGCATGAGACTTCATGAAGGAGTTGTTATTGAGAATTTCAAGACGTTTTTCCCTGAATTTCAGGAGTAATTTTCCAATTCTCCAATAATAATTGAGGCGGACAAACGCCCGAAAATTTCGGCTCAATTCTTGTCCCCACCAAATTTACCTGACATGAATAAACGTTTCTCTCGGTGGATGTACACCTCCGATGTCGAATGTATCGAACGACTGGCTTATATAAACTAAGCCCGCAACCGTCGGGGGGCGGGAAGAGACGATAACTGATGAGACACTTATGTTATGTTAATTGACAGGCCGTCCGGATGTGGCCGCCTGGGGATAAATTGTCTCAATTCAAGTCGAACTGACATTCATACCCAGAGTCTGTGAATGTCCGTTTTGGGACATTCTTTGTATCCAATTGTGTAGTTAATCCCCTCAATGTCATTTCCCTCCGTCTGTCAGAGCCATTTTCTTATTATTATTTATTCAAGTCGCATTGACAACTGTTCTTGACAACTTTGTTTTTCTTTAGTCAGGTGAACATATCCTTGAATTTATGGATTAATGGAAATTGATTAATAATGGAAATTAATGGAGAAAAACATGATAATTTTCGTAGTGGTAATTGTTCTCGTGAGACATTTATGTCTTTCGGGTAAATACACTCGTTCTACAGAGAATTATATGAGGCGCCGGCTTTATCAAGTGAATGTTATTGAGTAGTGTATATCTTTGTCCAATAAACACTTATAATTTCCATGGAACGAATGATAATTTCAAGAGGAAACTACAATTTTCTTGCCGATAACTGTGTTATTGGCAAAACTAAATAATTTCGGGGGACAATTTTTTTGGGAAAAAAATATTCTTTCCTCGTCAATGTATTGTTTCTGTGGTATAAACCTATGGAGTTCTCTCAGATCAAATGATTGGCGTACAATAGATTATATTTTCCCTGCCAACAGTTCGAATTTTTCTAGGGATATTTCTGATGATCACGACGAAATTTAATTTCTGCGAAAGATATTCAGTAGCGAAGCGGTAAACCGGGTTAAGTCGATTTTGACTATTGGCCAGTTTTTTACGAATATCTCGGAATCTAAAAGAGATAGAAAATTTTTTGTCGTGACCTTTTTATAGCCCTTAATTGGTTCTACAAAAAAGGTCATGAGAAAAATTTTGCTATCTCTCTTAGGTTCTGAGATATTCATCAAAAACTGATCAAAAGTCAAAATCGACTTAACTCGGTTTACCGCTTCACTACTGTATTGAATTTCTTTTATGAAGGTATTCTATCTCCTTCAAGTAAATCCGTCCCACTTCTCCGGCAGAGCAAATTTCTTCTCTCAATTGGAAATTTCCCGATTTTTTTTAAATTGCAGGGAATGTTGTCATTAAAAATTCACAATTTGATTAAAAAATCAGTGGCCCCTGCAAATTTCAGTTCAATTATTCCATGAAAATGAATAAAAATCAGGGAATTCAGGTAAACCTGTTCTTGAATTTTTAATTAATCGAAAATTCAGCCTAATTTAATACTGAATATTCATGTTTTCATTAAATATTCAAGGAATTGTGGGAAACATCGTCTCTCCGCTGCTCAAAACTATAAAATTTCCTGATTTTTCCTCTCCAAATATAATTCACCATCGCTCCCCTGAAAATGACTCCTAAACTGTCCACGAAATTTCAATTTTTCCCTAACAATTCAGCAGCGAAGCGGTAAACAGGGTCAAGTCGATTTCGACTTTTGGCCAGTTTTTGACGAATATCTCGGAATCTAAGAGAGATAACAAAATTTTTCTCATGACCTTTTTTATAACCCTTGATTGGCTCCATAAAAAAGGTTATGACACAATTTTTTCTATCTCTTTTAGATTCCGAGATATTCGTCAAACACTGACCAATAGTCAAAATCGATTGACCCCGGTTTACCGCTTCGCTACTGAATTCAACTGATCTCCACAGGAAGGAAAACGTCGCGAGTATAAAATAGGTGAAATGTTGCGAGAGCGATACGATAAATTTTTCGGTCCACATTACACCCCAGAATTGATCTACGGGCAGTCAACGGATCTCTCGAGAACCCAGATGTCCCTTCAACTCGTCCTCGCGGGGCTGTTTCCGCCGGCACAAGAGCAAACCTGGAATCCAAGACTGCCGTGGCTACCGGTCTTCACCACGTTCACCCCCAGCGAGCGCGACGGACTGCTCTTCCCTCACCACTGTCCCGAGTGAGTGATTACACAGAGAAAAAAGATTTTCAGCAATATGTCATCAATTTTTCGCTGACTAGAATAAGTCTGATCATCAGTGACTTCTATCACTGAAATCTGATCTTAAGGGGAGACTACTATGAGTTTTAACAGTCACGGGCGATTGGAGTGAGATTTCTCATACATTGAAGATTAATTAGATATGTGTAAAATCGAATAATTAGTGCAAAAAAATGTATTGTTTATTATTAGTTTGCCCCGAACACGCTTAAAATATTAAAAATAGCCCAGGGCCTCAAATTTCAGAGCCACAGAGGTGTCTTTTTTATCAAAATTTGTTGCAAAAATACGTGTAATAATTACACACAAATGAATACTTCTCTCCGTGGGAAATTTGACGATATCCGGAAAAAAAGTGCGAGACTAACAGTGAAAATTTACTTAACGTGAGGGTAATTTGTACCAAAACTGTAAAATTTGCAATTCATTCCCTTTCTTTACAATTTGAAACCTTTATTACCCCGCATCAATTATTTCTAGATACTCAAAGGAATACAAAAACTTCCTGAGTCAAGATCACATCCAGGAAATGATACGAAAATACAAAGAGCCGATGGATTATTTGAGCGTACACACTGGGAAAACTGTTGACAGAACGTCTGCGGTGTATTATCTGTATAATTTATTCAAGGAACAGGTAATGTCCTTATATTAAGATGAATTGTGGTATTTAATAATCACTCTTGACATTTTAAATTCAAATGTGAAATTAGCATAATTTCTTTTTCAATTTTATTGCGGAGTTTATGACCTCAATAGATATTTTTCGGTCGAAAAAGTTTGAAGAATATTGAAGTACATCGACAAATTGATTATAATTTTTTGTTGATTGACAATTAACCGGTTTTTAACTAGTTTTATTTTTTAATCCTATTTGAAATTATCGATTTGAATAAATTCAAATAGAATTAAAAATTAAATATTTTTTGTTTTAGTGGATTTGCAAATCACTAGTTTCAATTTTTAATTAATTATTATGAAGTTATAAAAGACTGATCAGTAACTCTCAGTGAAAACATGAAGACTCGAAGAATTGGGGTTTAATCACCAATTTTAGACAGAACTTTTCGAGTTTGGCAAAATGGACAGTTGAAATTTTTTGAAATACTCGTAACTATGAAACAAACTAGTCGAGTTCAGTCTAGGCTCATCACAAAGAGGAAGACTTGTGCATTCCAAATATTAAAATGAACTCTCATTTTCAAGGGAAAAAAAAAAAAAAAAAAAAAAAAAAAAAAAAAAAAAAAAAAAAAAAAAAAAAAAAAAAAAAAAAAAAAAAAAAAAAAAAAAAAAAAAAAAAAAAAAAAAAAAAAAAAAAAAAAAAAAAAAAAAAAAAAAAAAAAAAAAAAAAAAAAAAAAAAAAAAAAAAAAAAAAAAAAAAAAAAAAAAAAAAAAAAAAAAAAAAAAAAAAAAAAAAAAAAAAAAAAAAAAAAAAAAAAAAAAAAAAAAAAAAAAAAAAAAAAAAAAAAAAAAAAAAAAAAAAAAAAAAAAAAAAAAAAAAAAAAAAAAAAAAAAAAAAAAAAAAAAAAAAAAAAAAAAAAAAAAAAAAAAAAAAAAAAAAAAAAAAAAAAAAAAAAAAAAAAAAAAAAAAAAAAAAAAAAAAAAAAAAAAAAAAAAAAAAAAAAAAAAAAAAAAAAAAAAAAAAAAAAAAAAAAAAAAAAAAAAAAAAAAAAAAAAAAAAAAAAAAAAAAAAAAAAAAAAAAAAAAAAAAAAAAAAAAAAAAAAAAAAAAAAAAAAAAAAAAAAAAAAAAAAAAAAAAAAAAAAAAAAAAAAAAACTCATTTCATGATAAAATTCAAATAGTTATGAAGATTAAAAAAAAATCATACGTGTCCATTTCGCCCCACTCGTTCTATCCTCCCACGATTTTTCACACCAAATATTTGTCCATAAGGCTGCGCAAAATCTCAGTCTCCCGCACTGGGTACACAAAGTTTATCCAAATCCCATGAAAGAGATCACGGCCCTGGATTTTCATCTCAGGTCCTACACGAGGCGACTCAGACGTCTGAACGGAGGCAAGTTGCACGAGTGAGATTAGAATTACAAGATTTCTCGTTGTGTCTGCTCAACACTGCTTCACAACTCACAACTGCATTATTAATTCTCGCATTTTCACAAGTAGACCGTATTTTTATGACGGACATTATCCTGGCACTGACGTCAGTGCCCAATATTTGAAGATCTAAACTAGTAGATGTTTTATCCTTTACGTTCAAAAAATTTCTAATCTTCTCTAATGCCAGGTCCTCTCCTGAGGAAAATAACCGAAAGCATGCGAGCCCTAAGCTCCGAAAGACTGGATCCACCCACTAGAAAGGCTTTCTTCTACTCTGCCCACGAGCTGAACGTGGTTTCGATGGCGCGAACTCTGGGCACCGACGACCCCGTCATCCCCCTGTACGGCTCAGCAATAATATTCGAGACCCTCCAAGACGAAAGGAAACGCTTCTACGTGAAGGTACATCCAAGTAGCATTTGCCCCGCGTCAAATTAAAACCTGAATCTTTCATACGGCTTCGCTTTAATTATTTACCCAGAGCTTGAGATGAAAATACCTTTCAGGTACTCCTGTGGACCGGAATTACCGAGCATCTGGTGAGCCAACGGATTCCCGGCTGCCCTGAGCTCTGTCCCCTTGACGACTTTCTCGACATTTTACGGGAGGTAATACCTAACGAAAAGGAGGGCAACTGTTGGTCACACCACGACAATGAAAACCAAAAGCATCGCCGACTATCCGAGGGCTCAGCCAGCCACAGAGTCTTCGCGGAGTACTCGACTCTCGTGACACTAGTTATCCTCTCTTTTATGTTCCATTAAGGGTGCCAAGTGAATTTGGCGATGACCTTGAAAATTGACATTCACCAACAAAGTTATAATTTTTTTAATTAATAGGGGAGGATGGGGCAAAACGGCCCCCCTTCAATCGTCAATATTTTCCGATTCAATAATCCGATTGGGATGAGTTAGAGCTCGTTTTGAAGAATGAAAAATTATCTTCAAAATGAAGTTGAAACTGGGAATTTTCACAATGTCATTCACAAGTTATTGACAATTGAAGGGGGGCCGTTTTGCCCCACCCTCCCCTATTATTAGACAGGTGGTGAACATCGGTGACAATTTTAAAATTTTAGAACTTATGGATATCGAGAAATTACATAAACAAAATCAGTCTTGTACACGGCCTCTTATGGAGTTTTGATTAAATTGACGTTTCAACCCCCTAGGAACTCAAGAAAAATTTGAAAAAATTTGAAGATATGGGGAATGATGTGTTCAATGTGATGGCGACAAAAAACAATGGGGTACCGGGGTGAATAAGAGAGATATTTCAACCCGCCGTACCCATTTGATCCCACGATTTCTCGAGGTTCGTCACGCGAAATAGAGGATTTTCCGCATTTATTTTCTCGATGTCTAGTTTCGGTTGCGGGTTTGAAATTTCGTCGGATGGATGAATACATATTTCTCCAATGATGGGGAGAAAGAAAAAATTTTTTTTGAATCTTTTTTCAAATTCACTTGGCACCCTTAAGGGGAAACGGAACCCCTTTGACTGTACGAACTTTTAGAATTGTGTTTTCTCCTTCAATTATTAATTTTTATCTATGAAACTACTTTATCGACTCGATCGTTGCATTGTTGAGTCAATGAAGTAGTTTCATAAATATGAAATAAATTTTATACACTCATGAGTGCACTATGAAAGTGAGTGATGCATAAAAAAATTGATATGATAAGTAAAAAATGAATGAATTATTTTACTGTACAAAGAGACACGACCAATACTCATCATTATTAAAAAATAAGGGAAGTGGGATGAATTTTCTTGAATTCAGTAGCGAAGTGGTGAAGCGGTTCAAGTCAATTTTGACTATTGGCCAGTTTTCAATGAATATTTTGGAATCTAAGAGCGATAGCAAAATTTTTGTTATGACCTTTTTTGTAGAGCCGATTGAGACCTACGACAAATATAATTACGAAAATTTCGCTATCTCCCTTAGATTCGGAAATATTCCTCAAAAACTCAACTGGGAGATAAGTCGACTTGAACCGTTTTACCACTTCGCTACTGAATTATTCCGAAAATCCGAGAATTCTCTAGAAAACAATTTTCTAGATAATTTTCTAGATTCTTCTCGAAAAAAAAAAGAATTTTTCCTAGAGTTTTCTGAGAGGGCTGTAATACGAAAGATGCAGTTCCAAACCTTGACAATTCCCCTCAATTTTCCCATTCGAAATTTCACCCGCAATTTTTCACCAGTGAATAATCCACCGGTACCAATCATTCAAAAATAAATCCCCCCGTCCAAGTTAAATTAGAGTATTGAACGGCCGAATGCAGCGATATAGATAGAATTCAGATCGATTCCTATATTTTCTACAACCGCGAGGTGAAGAGTTCAAGAACCTCGTTTACCCCAATAACACTTAGCAGATCGTTACAGTGAGCAACATTATATTTCACCGCCATTTAACCTTTCCCTTAATGAAAAACAATTCTGTTCAGTTCTCGAGGTGCGACGGGACAAAAAAATATTCTCTTAGCAACAGGTAGAATTGCTGAGGTGCGAGCATCTCGGGTAGTCACAAAGCTGCACTTTTTTCTATTGCCCCCACCCCCGCCCCATCACCTCTTCAGGTAATGTCTCCCTTGGAGAATGATACGCCGCCTTCGCGAGATATGAAAGACGCTGAGATAAGCGGAACGTTTTTCAGGGATTGAGTAAATCCTTTGACCCGAAAAAGCGGAGAATTTCAATTCCCGTAGAGTTTTAATGCGTCCGCGGAGGAAATTTTTTTAACAACGGATATTTCCGCTGACATTTCGGGAAATTTTTTCATTGGAAAGTCACATTTTGATGGAGACGGGGGTGACTGGGGGTTTAGCTTAAATTATTCAGGGAGAATTGATAGATATTTGGGACATTCGTCTCAATTTGACAGTTGGAAATTGTTATTATGTGGGATATTTTGGTCTCATTTACAGTTGAGATTCGGGCATTCTCTTGGCTTCACATTGGAAAAAATTGAATAGGAAAACCTAGCGAATTCGGTAGATTCTATTGAACTTTCTAATAGTTTTTGGTCGATTTTAAAAAAATGAAATCAATAGAATTCGATTTTTTTTCTATTGAGATATTTTCTATAGAATTTTCTCGCCTCAAATTTTCCAAGTTTTTTTCATCCTTTCTTTTCTTCTCTTAGGAAAAGTTAGGAAATTTGAGCCGAGGAAATTCTGTAGAAATTATTTCAATAGAATAAGTTATAGAGAAATCGTCGATAGAATATTTTCTATTGGCCATTTCAATAGAATTGTCCAGCGAATTCCATAGGTTTTTCTAGGAAAATTTTTTCGTGCGTTTTCATCCAAATTTCCGTCGTCTGAAGATAGTTTACTGAAATGTCTATGAGATTTTGTTGTGTTTTAACGGTTGGGTACAGTGATTAGATTTTTTTCATCACGTCTATCCGAAAATTTAATGAGAATTGATGCAGGTAAACCGATTTTCATTCTTAATTAGAGGAATCTTATTAATTATTCAGTGAGAATTATTAGGACGAATTTGAGAAATTTATCTCAATTTTATAATTAATATTCTCGTTGTTCAATTCAAAAATCAAGTTGGAAAATTTTGGAGTTATCTTCACTTGAAATTTATGCATTCCCTTAATTTTTCCCCTGGATTTCCATCTTCTCAAGATAACTTACCGAAAAGTCCGTGAAATTTCTTTGTTTTTACAATAATTAATTCCTCTCCTCATGCCCAACCCAAATCTTAATAAAAATTTAAATATAAAAATTAAACTTCATTCTCCACCAGAAGAATTTTCAACATCGAGATTAATTATTTTGATAATTGTGACTATAATTTCTGTCGATATCTCCATGAGAATTAGTGCATTAGAAGGGTAAAATCAATTAAAAAATTGATTATAAAATAAACATTTGTCCTCCTACATTCATGTTTAACGGGAGAGGGAGGCGAGTCAATGATAGTAAACGTTAATAGAACAGCGGAATAATTGTTCTCTCTGCGTGGGAAGCGTCAAATGAATGAATAAATAATATTACACCCAATCCCTTCCCCTATGAATCACCTCCGAACACATGTATCGGTAAATTTTTGCAGTCTACTCACCATTACATCATGCTTCCCAGCCTTGACGCTCATTCACAGGCTCTCCTGCATTTTTCGCATTTCAACACCTCCACTCAACACTTTTATTTCCACCACTAGATGTTAATTCAATCGACAGTTTTTTTCACTCACTCAATTCCACGTTTGTTATCAACTCCACTTGAAATACTTTGATTGAACTGTCACATTCTCTGGACCGATGCATCAGGTAAAGTCACACCTGTATCACTCACTCACGCAGGGATTGACTCAAAAACAAAGTTTGTCACAAACAAAACTAATCGAGATTTTTCGAAATTCATTCGATTGAGTGATTGGGAGGAATGAAGAATGACATCTGCTGATCGAAACCGATAATTTTGTCTTCCACCTTTCATTTAAATCGACAAAACATTCACGTGAATCGAATGTTAAAATTCAAACTGCTGAGCTTGTAGATAATCACATCACATTTCAACACCTCCACTCAACCCTTTTATTTCCACCACTAGATGTTAATTCAATCGACAGTTTTTTTCACTCACTCAATTCCACGTTTGTTATCAACTCCACTTGAAATACTTTGATTGAACTGTCACATTCTCTGGACCGATGCATCAGGTAAAGTCACACCTGTATCACTCACTCACGCAGGGATTGACTCAAAAACAAAGTTTGTCACAAACAAAACTAATCGAGATTTTTCGAAATTCATTCGATTGAGTGATTGGGAGGAATGAAGAATGACATCTGCTGATCGAAACCGATAATTTTGTCTTCCACCTTTCATTTAAATCGACAAAACATTCACGTGAATCGAATGTCAAAATTCAAACTGATGAGCTTGTAGAGAGTGCCCCGAAACAGACGAATTATTCCCCCCTTGATCGCGATAAAGTAGAGACGAGTGACTTCAGACCGATGGTAAGTTGTCTGCAGCCAGTAAAATCTCGACGAAACTGCACGTCCGACTGCACAAACACATGTGGTTATTGTTGCTTGTCAAAAGCCCTGAGACATCTCCTGTTCTCGTCTTTGCTGTGTGTTGCTGATAATTTTCGGAATTAGTTTTGGGGCTCGTCATGGTGAATAAAATTAGAGCTGTGTTGATTGACCTCAGTGGAACTCTGCACATTGATGATTCTGTGGTTCCGGGGGCTGTCAATGCCCTGAAACGGTAGGCGATCATATGACCTTAAGGTTTCGTTTAAAGGAGCTCTACCCTTCGGCCGGACCACGCTGTACTTTCGGATATTTTCAGATTTTACATTTTTCAACTAAATTGCATGGAAAAAATTTGAAGTAATTCATACCCAGTCAGTATTATCTAGATTAAATTTCGCAAAATATTGATATTTTTTCAAACATTTCCCTCTTATAAATAAATAATAAAACTTGTTTGCAAAACGGTGGATTTTTTTTTATGAGGTGTCAAAAAAATTCTTGATTTTTTCACATCTAATGAAGAAAACATCAGATTTTAATCTTTGATTACAATGGAAATGTTGATTTTCACATAAGACACTGGGTTGAATCCTGATTTTTAAACATTTCTTCTTTGAAAAAACAAAACGATAATTAAATTGAGAAAAAAATTAGAATTCCGAATCTAATCGAGTTTTAATCGAGTGGATGTATTAATAAATAGATTAAATCCATTAATAAATTATTAAGTTGAAAAAAATCATTTAAATTCAATAATTTGTAATTTATGACTTCAACGCATGCAATTGACATCCGTTTTTGACACGATAGAAGAATAATCTTAAACAGCGATCACTAAATTAAATCACAATAAATTCAATAGCGAAGTGGTAAAAGGAGATAAGTCAATGTTGACTATTGACCAGTTTTCAATCAATATCTCGGAATCTAAGGGAGATAGCGAAATTTTCATAACTACATTTGTTGTAGCACTCAATCTGCTCCACAAAAAAGGTCATAACAAAAAATTCACTATCTCCCTTAGATTCCGAGATATTGATTGAAAACGGGTCAATAGTCAAAATTGACTTATCTCCTTTTACCACTTCGCTACTGAATTAATGTCATGAAAATCTTCAATTCCAGACTTCGTGCCACCGACACGAAAATTAAATTCGTAACGAACACAACGAAAGAATCAAAGTCATGTCTCTACGATCGATTGAATAAACTCGGCTTCGATATTAAAAAAGATGAAATATTCAGTTCGCTGGCGGCGGCGAGAGAGGTCATACAGGCTCGCAAACTCAATCCATTCCTCATGATTGACGATGCGGCCATGGAGGATTTTCAGGATCTGCAGAATCCCGATGGGGAATTCACTGCAGTCGTTGTCGGACTGGCGCCGAAGAAATTTCATTACGACGAGTTGAATCAAGCGTTTAGGTAACAATTCGCTGATAAATAAAAATTAGAATTTCATGAATAGGCGGAAAAATCATGGAATTTCGAATTTAACCGAAAATTCAATGGAATTCCAGGATTTTCAGCAGTAAAGCACGTGAATGCCTTTTAAATTATTTCATCCATTTTCCTCCAAAAGTAAAATTTGTAATTTTTTAACTGTGAAATTACTTGAATGAATGTAATAATTTATTAATGTGCTAATAAATACATTGAATGCATTAATAAATTACTGCATTCATGAAGTAATTAACTCAGTAATCAACTTAATAATTTATTAACGTATTAATAAATCCATTACGTTAAAAAAAATCATTTAAATTCAATAATTTGCAATTTATAACTTTAACTCATGCTAATTTTTTCACATTTTTTAAATGTTTTCTGAAGTTTCAATATCGAAATTCGTATTCAGACCTACGAATTTTGCCCCTCGATTTTAATTGATTTTTTAATTTTTCGAATTGTGCGCAGTTAATCAGACATTAGCATCTTCAATTCAACTGTATAAATGTGCTTTAGGCTGTTGTTGCAAGGGGCGTCCCTAATCGCCATCCACGAGGGGCGGTATTACAAACGCGGGGATGGCCTCGCCCTGGGACCTGGTGCCTTCATCAGAGGCTTGGAGTACTCAGCGAATGTCAAAGCAGAAGTAATTGGAAAACCGACGAAAGGGTTTTTCGAAGCTGCACTGGGGGGAATTCCCCCTCAAGAAGCTGTCATGATAGGGGATGTGAGTCCTTGCGATATTTATTCAATCAAATATTGAATTATTAACGATCCCTAATCATTCTTAAACAGAACTGGATGAAATTTCATTTTAAACATTTGAATTCTCAATCATTTCGATTGTTACTTGAAATATTTATAAATATTTAAACTCAGAAAAATATTATTTCAAATTATTGGGTAGTGTTAATGTCTTGAAATATATTCATTTCATTATTTGGATAGAGTTTTGAATTTTTCCACGAATTATTAGACATTTTCAACAACAAACGTCATTTTTTACTAATGAAACAAAACCGTGAATTAATTTATTTTTAGTTCCACAGTGAGAAAAGAGTGAATAATATTCAGAGAAATGATTCGAACTACTAATGCCATTTAATTTTCATTGAATAGTGCCCAGCTCTGGTCTCAAATAATTCTCCAAGCCGAATAAAAATGAAATATTCATATTTACAAGGATGTAAGGGACGATGTTGCTGGAGCCCAAGCAGCAGGTATCCGAGGCCTCCTAGTGCAGACTGGGAAATATCGTCCTGGGGATGAGGCATCAATATCTCCACCACCAGCCAAAGTTATTCCATCCTTCGTCGAAGCTGTCGACGAACTCCTCAAAGAATTCTCAGAGGCGTAATACATCGAGTTCATTTTATCCCATCCCCCCATTTATTGGAAACAATTGAATACGATTTATGGAAATCATGGAGATCCAGTTCATATTAAAAATGTAGTTATCAGGGATTATTCCCTAATTTTATCTCATTTTTATGAATTGAAAAGGGTGAAACGATGTCAAAGAATTAAAACTGCGATTATTCTTCATGAAATTCTCTAGGAAAAATTCAAATTACTGCAAAAATGTCGAGATTAATGTCTGGTGATTGATCATCCCATGATTAAATATTAATGTCTCTGAAGCTCTGTGAATAAAAAATATTTCCTTAATTAAAATAGTTTTTCTACTTCAAAAAATATCAGTGAATTTATATTTATTATGTTCAGTCGATCAAATATGAGGTTCTTCTAGAATTGCCTCATAATAATGCATTCAAAAACGTGTCATGCTGTCAAATACCTAGAACTAAAATTACTCTCCATGAAATTATAAAACTATTCCGTTAATTAAAGTATTTTCATACCCCAAAAAATCGAATAAACGCAGTAAAATACCAGTGAATTCATATTTATTATGTTCAGTCGATCAAGTATGAGGTTTTTCTGATTACAATATTCTCATCTCAGTAAAATTTGGCTGCCAGACAATGTTCAATAACTAGTGAATTGACATATTCCTCATTTCCCCATCAGATTTATTCTCACACTGCCTTAGGCCAGAGGCAATTATATTCACAAAAAGTCGTTTGCCCAGCCTAGGAGATAAGCATGTGAAATCAATCAAGTTGTGCTCTGTGACAAACCAGTAAATGAAAATTCACATCTTCGACGATTGAGAGTTCGCGGTGCGACAGTATGCGGAAATAAAGAACATTGAACTTAATGGTATCATTGATTCTCAATTTCGGAAGACAAATAGTGAAGGAGTAGGAAAATTGCGCTCGTATTGCGCAATTTTTTTATCATTCTCAAGGAACTACTCTAAAAAATTTTCAATTTTTTTTCTCTTTCCTTCATGATTTATGAGACTTATGAGTTCTGGGCGGAATTGAGGATTCCCATATGTACTTTATGCCGAAAAAATGAGAAAATTGGGGCGAGAAAATTCTCCGTGCCTTCACAAAATGGCAAAATGAAGAAAAATTGACTGCAATATTTTGTCAGAAATAATTGAATGAATTTTTTTTATTGAACGAAATTATAAACCGAAAAATATTACAATTCACAACGCAGAAATTATAATAAATTTCTCATAATTAACCGAAATAAAAAATCCATGTTTAATAATTTCCATCAATTTTTACTGCAAAACCCCTAAAATATTGAAAATACAAAGTAATTTCCCACTTTCCCCACAACACATGAAAAACCTCAACCCACCAGTCCACATTTCGACCTGTGGAGTCTTGAAATCAATTCACCGAAGGTTTTTCCCTTGGAAAATGCTTGCGTTCCCACGACTCAGAGCTGCTCCCCCCCAAAAAATCAGCGAAAACGATGGATATTTACAGTACGATACGACGAATATAAACTCATAATGGAGATGACAGAACGTCTAGCAATCACCAATCACCCACCAATCCCAGATGATAAATGGTTTAAAAATCCAGCACACGTTCCAATTATGCATTCTCAATGTCTACATTGATATAACTGAGCCGGCGATAATTACCTACTTGATTAATTCCCTTATGCCTCACGATAATCGGTAGAAATATTGGAGAAATAGTATTTCGAAGCATGTTCCCTAGTGTTCCTTGTCACTCAAAATCGTCTCAACAACAACACTCAATGACTTTTTACTAATGATAACTAGTAATGTATCGCTAGACTCATCGGAACATATTCCAGTTAAAAATAAATCATTATCTGGATACCCATGGCTTCGTTCGTGGAAAATAACTCTCGCTATTTTCTGAACACTTCTCATCCATTCTTTTGTAGTTTTGTTTTTTTTGGCAACATTGAGGCGTACTGCGGACGAAACTCATCGTCCAATTACTCACGTTCATTCTCTCTTGTTTTTCACGTGTTTTTTTTTTATCACTTGGCCACGGCACAGAACCAGGCACACTTCAGAGGACCGTTGCTTGTTACTCGCAATCCTAACTATTTGACTGGACGATAGTAGAGTGTGAGATCTGCTGAGTTTTTCCAAATGAAATGCTTGACCTAGAAGGGAAATTGATTTTTCAGTGCAAAAAACATTGATACGTTGGAAAAAAATTGAAAGTCCATGGACAGTCGACTAGTAATTTTTAGGAGAGAGACATTAGCGCTGGAAATTCAATGAAATTGTAAAGTTTTGAGCGGCTAACACGGGAATTACGCGCTGAATTTTCAGTTGATTGAACATTCAAAAATATATTTACTGGAATTTTCCTGAAGGAATTTAAGGTTTCAATGAAAACTCCAATATTTTTTCTCTTCCAAATGTGATGGCTTGTTAAAAAGAACAACCACAAATGCCATTTTATCTAGCTCCATTGCCAAATTTATTTCCCTAATTCAATGAAATAATAAAATACCAAATGAAATACGTTTCCACATATGAAATATCATCATCATTAAACTCTCTCATGACTCTAAAAAATTCTAAATTATTCGCATGGAATGCAAAACATTCAAAACATTGTCACCAACTATTCAAATATTATTTCATAAATTGGTTTTAATTAAATTCAGTGAACTATTCAATATTATTTTACTCATCTCTGAAAACAATTAATTGAGTAAAATAATAACTCAATTAATTGCATTAATTGTATTGAATTAATTGAGTAAAATAATAACTCAATTAATTGTATTAATTGTATTGAATTAATTGAGTAAAATAATAACTCAATTAATTGTATTAATTGTATTGAATTAATTGAGTAAAATAATAACTCAATTAATTGTATTAATTGTATTGAATTAATTGAGTAAAATAATAACTCAATTAATTGTATTCAGACATGAGTAAAATAATAATGATAAAAATAAGACAATAATTCATCATGCGTAGCCAAAATAATGACATTATTTCATTCTCACCGTTCGTAAATCCATCGAAGGATCCAACACTTGATCATTACAGAGAAGTTCCACCTTTTCCTCAGCAAGTGACGAGTTATCAGCATTGGAATCAGTATTAGCACGATCTCCAGCTGGTGAGCCCCCAGATACCGTGTTCCCACCACCAGCGACTGAACCAGAGTCACTCCCTGCCCCCAGAACCTTGTCATAAACATGCTCAACGACTTTGCGAACTTGTATGAAGTCGTTAGCAATCAATCGATCCCTGCGAGAATTAAATTGAAAAAATTAGTCATTCGATAATGTCGGATGAACGAATTAACGAGCGAATTTATACGTACTTTTTACAATTTTTGAAGCCGGAAGACGGATGGGGCGAGAGATGAAACGGAATTTTTATGAATTTAGGCAGATTTTTATCTACAACGATATCAACTACCCACGATGGCACTGTTTCGTTTAGAAGTGCTCTTTCTGTTTCACCAGCAGCGTCTCGCACTAGTAATCTGTAGAGAGTTTTTCCACCCACTTCACTGGAATCGAAATGAAGAAATTGAGAAAATCGATTGAATTAATTTGAGATGATAAACTCGAAAAAAATAATCCAATCAATATTGCATGGTGATAAATAAACAATTTGATACATTTTTCTCCACGATTTTCATGTAACAGTTCATTAATTGATTTTTTAAAAGAAACTGAATAAACAAAAATTGAGTAGCCTGGACTTTTTCCACGATTTTTGCATTTTATATTCATTAAAATACTGAAATTAAATAGTTAACACTATTTTATTTTCAAATAGTTAACACTATTTTATTTTCAAATAGTTAAGACTATTTTATTTTCTATTTTGATGGAATGAAATAGCGAAAATCTACATCATTCGATTTTCAAAAGCAAAAATAAACAAATAGAATTCATTAATTTGCGACAATGGCCTCGAAAAAAAAAATTAAAAAAATATCACAATATCCCAATTTTCCCCTCAATTTTCATGATAAATTTCGTGAATTTCTACCTGAATATAACAGGCGTATGTCCAGGAACCGAGAAATAAGGATTTCCATCCCTAGAATGTGCCTGTCCAGTTCCATCATTGCTATTCGCCTCGTTCTCCTCATCCGCATGAATGGGTTTCCACCAGTGTTCGAGGAGTGCTTGGAGCAGTAAATTTCCATAATTGACTTTTTGATCGACACTGTCATTATCAGTAATCCCGGTATCACGTGCTGACACCCATGCCGAGAAGCAATCGTTCTCGTCTTGTGCCAGGTGAATGGTCAGCATTCCTGTTTTCAGGTCGACGTTGAACCAGCTGGGGATGTAGACCATTTTGTTCCGTTTCTTCACTTCCTGATCGAAATCCACTCGTCCAAGATCCTCGACTTTGCAGGCCTTGAGGACGTCGTAGAGGGCGACATTCTCCTCGGTGTCTTTAGTGAGGACGTACCTCCTGTCGTTGAGAATTACGTGATGTCTTATTGCTGGACCACCGAGTATTCTCTGCATGGGCTCCGTACTTCGGGGGACCATTCCACCTGCACCACCACCTGCTGTGTCTACGCAGTAGTCACCGCACTGCCAGTCTTTCTGATTTATCAACTGGAAATTTACCATCAATGAACGATAATGAAAATTTTTTTTCTCAATTTGTAATTAATCGGGAATGTCTTCCGAACGAATGGTACGAATTGGATGACTCACACCTCATTTTAAAGTTTAGAAATAAACCTTGAAAATGAAAAAGAAAACTGGAAATTTCACTCTGCCGTTCTTGACTTATTAGAGATGAAACAAAATTAGTTCACCTCATTCTCCCTTAATTCTCACTTCGAAGAGAGTCTGATTAACCGGGAATATCTCCTAGGCAAATGGTACGATTTTGATGAATCAGAGCTCATTTTAAAGTTTGAAAAAATGCCTTCAAAATGAAAAAAAAATTGTGTAGTTTCACTCTACCAATTTCGAGTTATTAACTATTAAAACCGGTCAAAATTATTATTGGAGTTTGAGAGAATATTGAACCAACATATTTTAAACCTTCAATAACGTAAGGGTCAAACCCTTGTAATATTACAGAAATTTGATATTGATGGGGGTCCCTGGGTTCCCCCTTACGATGGGAGAGTTTTTCTCCCAATAAGCAATAAATGAATTGAATTGAATTAAATATTCAGTCACTATAACTCAATTTTCCTCCCCAATTCTCCAGAAAAATATTAATAAATTATCAATAACAGTTATGCCTACCCAATTGTTAATAGTGGATTCACTGGTGGCAACCCAGATGCTCGACTGATCGGGCGTCATAACCATCTTCAGAACGGGCGCCCTCTCCTCGCAGATGACTGTGTACCTATCGGGATTCCTCAGCTCCGTCATTATGACTTTCTTGTCCCGTCCCCCTGATATGACGTGACTGAATGTGTCCGTGGCCAGCAGGGCCCAGACCCCCTCAGTGTGCACTCTGAATGTCTGTATGCACATTTGCTGAGCCAATGACCACAGCTTTATTGTACCATCGGAGCTCGCCGACAGACACTGACTCCCATCGCGATTCAACACGAGGGCTTTTATGTTGTCAGCGTGACCACGAAGTTTCATAAGTTTGTTGCACGTTCTGGGGTCCCACACCCTCAGCACCTTCTCTGTGCTACCACTGACGATTACTGTGCCTGGGGGGTTCATGGCTAAACTGTATATGGAATCTTTGTTTCCGGCTAGTGAAGAAGCTGAAAGCAGGGATCGACAAGAATTGTTAGTGAGCAATTTTAGAAGTAGTTTACCATAGATTAATCAAAGTTCCTTAGTTTTTAATTAACTGCTTTTGTAAATGTAAAGGCCCGAGAGGGTATACATGTGGCAAATAAATATAGTTTTTAATTAAATTTGGAAATAATTTTTAATTCGCAATTGTAATTCAGCAGCGAAGCGGTAAACCGGGTCAAGTCGATTTCGACTTTTGGCCTGTTTTTGACGAATATCTCGGAATCTAAGAGAGATAACAAAATTTTTCTTATGACCTTTTTTATAACTCTTAATTGGCTCTATAAAAAAGGTTATGACAAAAAATTTTCTATCTCTTTTAGATTCCGAGATATTCGCCAAACACTGACCAATAGGCAAAATCGATTTAACTCGGTTTACCGCTTCGCTACTGAATTTAACAATTTATTATAAAGATCTGAATGTGATTCTTCAATTAAGGACGGGTGTACTATCTTTCGAATGTTATCTGCATTTTTTTCATCTTTCGTAATCCAAAATTGTCAATTGAGTGGTACATCGTGTAGAAATTCCCGAAAATTCTGACAGAATGATTAAAAAAATTGAAAAAATTCTGAACTTTTTCAAAGAGCGTTTTTAATTGAGATTCAGAATGAGTTGAAAAAAGTGGGAATCTCCTCATGGGGAGTGACAGCTAGGTATTTCAATTTTCAAAACAGTGGTATGTAGTCATCTGCCATTTTTATGTGATAAAAGTGTGATTTAAAAATTCTCCAAAATATTACAACTTTTTTCAAAGAGCCTTTTCCGTAATAAATGTCTCTGTGCAGTGTGGAAACGATTTACGAAATCAGTCTTCCCCCTGCATGATACTGGGTGACAGGCCGTCATTTGTCACCGTAAATCAGATACATTTTTCAACTTCTTGTTATTCAACTTATTATGAATATAAATTAAAAATGCTCTTTGAAAAAATTGAGAATTTTTTCTATTTTTTTTTATTATTCATTCATAATTTTGCAACACTTCTGCATGATGCGGGACTTGATTGACAATTTCAGATGACGAAAGATGAACAAAAACATCGAGATAACGTTCGAAAGATAGTACACCCGGGCCTTAAGCTAAATTAAAAAACAAATGAAATAAAGTTATCAATGACTCTCTAATTAAAAAATTTCAGATAGATTCCCTCCTCCTCCACCACCTCCCCCACTTACTCGTGACAGTATTATTGCTGGCAGTCAATGCAGTCAGGGTATTGACATCCCAGAGAAAGATCTGCCTGTCCAATCCAGCGCTGGCCACTTGCTCCCTGTCTTTGGCATAGGCAAGAGCCTTGACGTAATCCTTATGAGTTCTCAGCGTAGACATGCAGAACCCCTTGTGGGCATTCCACACCTTGACGGTCGTGTCCGAGCTCGCCGATATGAGGTTCTTCCCCCCACAGCACAGAACAATATCATTCACCCAGTCCGTGTGGTGCTCCATCGACTGAATGAACGGCTCCTTCATATTCTTACAATTCCATATTCTAATAATACTATCTCTACCGGCTGAGTACAGCCTGTGCAGGACTGCGTCGTACTGGAGGGAATTCACCCCTGCACGGTGTCTTCTCTCGACTTCATCACGAATTACCATCGATACCTGCGGAATAAATTTCATCAATAGCATCAACAATCATCAATAAACACAACTGGTAGAATTTCGGTCTGTCTTAAATCGGCAATATCTCCGGAGCAGACGATGTGATTTGGGTGAATCGAAGCTCATTTTTAAGTTTATGAAGACTCCTTGAAAATGAAAGAAAAATCTGGAAATTTCACTCAGCCGTTCTTTAGTTATTGATGATGAAAGGAGGTTGGATTTATCTCATTTTGTCTTTTTTGTTGATCAGGGGAGATTAGGAGAAATCAGTGATATCTTCTAATCGAACGATACGATTCAGTCGAGCTACATTTCATTTTGAACTCTGAAAAACTATCGTCAAAATGAAAAAAAAATCCCAAAATTTCACTCTACCGATCTCCAATTATAAAACATTAAAATGAGTCATAAATTCCATCAACACAATCAACAATCATCAGTAAGCTAAATTGACAAATTTTTCTTCTACCTTCGATGGTGAATATCTCCAGAGCAAACGATGCGATTTGGATGAATCAAATCTCATTTTTAAATGTATGAAAATACCTTGAAAATGTAAAAAAAATCCTGACATTTCACTCTGCCGATCTCGAGTTACAGCCGATTAAAAACGTTGAATATTCCCCCTCATCCTCAATCAACAATCTCACCTGAACTTTCTTCCGGGCGTTCTGCCCACCTGTCTTGTGTGCAGCCATCGAAATCCACTAGATTGAATCCCACTACAAAAGCCACGACATATGGCTTGACACAACATGCACTCCACAACTCCTATCCCCTCGGAGCAACAACGAACAAACGCACGACGACCATCGCCAATTAACAAATGACCCTCGACTCGGATATGAAAGTTCCAGTGCCGGTTTGATAGTTCCTCTTTCCCTCACAGTCACTCACACACACGCCAACACTTGATAAACTATTCAAAAACAGCAGGACGTGGTCCTCGGCGCCCGAAATCCGTGATTTTTAACTCATTCCCGAGGTATGTAAAAAAATCGTGTTGACAATTTCACCGGAATGCCAAAAAAATGGCGATATTATGGTGCGAATTATCATGAGGGTGCCCCCTCCATTCCGAATGTTACCATGAATATCCGATGATTTACAAGGAGTTAATGTTCAACTCGAGGCTCTTCTCATTCGATCGACGAAAAATCATTCGATTGATATTTGCGCATTTGCCGGGTTTTAATTGTTTTCTCGAGGTTGGACATAGAGTGACCTGGAGTGACCACTCTGAGAAGTTTGTTCTGTACTGATACTGAACAATGGACTGAGTGGTGAGGGAAGGGGAATTTTGAGATGGTGGAAGGGGATTCTTGAAACATCTGTCATGGGTTGAAAGAGGATAGACTGAAGTAGAGGACGACCCCAAGCTGAAATGAGTATCACCCCATGGGAGCGATGGCGCCACGGTCGATCGTCGGTAAAAAGGAGTTGGGTAGGCGGGGCCTCGGCAGTCCCACTCAAAGAAGATAGACTAAAGTAGAGGCTCATCTATCTATCTATATTTCTGAGGAAATTTGGGTTCCCTATAGGCAGATGAACGGCTCGGAATTGCTTTTTTCCACTTCTTACACGCTATAGAAGATAAATCGAATGGAATTGGTTTTAAGGCTCTATCTCTCATAGTTTCCGAGATAATCGCGGAAAACGAAATCGCCAAAAAAAATTAATTTAATTTATCTTGTAGAGGGTGTAGGGAGTGGAAAAACGCAATTCTGAGCCGTCCATTCTGCCTATAGGAAATACAAATTAGTTTTAAGGCTCTATCTCTCATAGTTTCCGAGATAATCGCGGAAAACGAAATCGCCAAAAAAAATTAATTTAATTTATCTTGTATAGGGTGTAGGAAGTGGAAAAACGCAATTCTGAGCCGTCCATCTGCCTATAGGGAACCCAAATTTCCTCAGGAATCGAATGAAATTGGTTTTAAGGCTCTATCTCTCATAGTTTCCGAGATAATCGCGAAAAACGAAATCGCCAAAAAAAATTAATTTAATTTATCTTATATAGGGTGTAGGGAGTGGAAAAACGCAATTCTGAGCCGTCCATCTGCCTATGGGGAACCCAAATTTCCTCAGGAATCGAATGGAATAGGTTTTAAGGCTCTATCTCTCATAGTTTCCGAGATAATCGCGAAAAACGAAATCGCCAAAAAAAATCTTGTCATCATTATTTGTTATGATGACAATCTTGTCATTATTATTTGTTATCACTTGATTTTTCATTACATGAAATCTTCAGGATTCAAAATAAGGGTTGAGCAGTCGTACAACGGTCGAACCAGAAAAACAAGTGAATCGATGAAACAGTTTCAAGTGTCAAAGGGTCGTGAGGGCCAGGTGGGCAAGATGAGCCGAGTTTCCGTGAGGGTCAAAAGCTACTAAACATCGAGCCATCTCAAGATGAAACGATAAAACTATGCAGAGCAATAAGACGTATCCAACGCTCTCAAGATTCAATAACTCTTAGAGTCAGTCATTCTTGAGGGTCAAAGGAGGGTGAAAGGTCGAGGAGATCGTGTCGAAGGTCGTACGATCGTAGTTGGAACAGAGAGCTGGCGCCATCTGTTAATCGTCCAACACTCCCATTTCCTTATTTCATGCCGAGTAATATCGCGACACCATCATGGCGATGATTACAATTTACGTGTGATTTAGGGAGAAATTGGGAAAATACGGTATCATTTGACGTTGAGTTGAATATTTTTTAGAAGAACTTTAGTTTTCGTAAAGTGGGGAACACATCGGCTTGTTTATATCAGTAAAAAATAAAGGGTTGAGGTTGTGTAAACAGATTCTGTGTGTACGAGGCAGGACGTCGCCCGATAAAAGGTGAATATTTCTTCAGTTATGAATGTTGATGTATTGCTTTGGGTTTTGGCCAACCTCGAGATTATTCATGCATGAAATTTTGGATTTTATTAAATATTCTATTATTTTTTTACCTCCGACTTTAAGCACTCATTTAATTTTGAGAATGTCATGGCATCGAATGCATGAACAATTTTGTCTTTTAACATTTCTCCAATAAACAAAAATTTCTCTTTTGAAATGCAAATGAAAAAAAAAGTATTCGTTAATTTTTATTCGCTAAAAAAAGTAATTCGCTAATATTTACTTCTTTATAATACGTGTAGTATCATTTTGATCGATGTTTTTTGAGTGGAAAGCCTTAAAAAATCACTCCCGCCTTGATTTTTTGTTTATCTCGTCCAAGAACGAAAAAAACAGGTTGTGGATTTTTTTGTTTAATTTGAGTCCAACAAAATCAGTTAATAATGGGACTCATAACGTTATAAAGAAAAAGATGTGCATTAAATTGACATAATTGTCAGTTTTATTGTCCTGTTTTTGTCGTGCTGTTTCTTCTTATTCATGTAACAAATAAATTCCAGTTATTTCCATTCACTCATTCATTTTTACCATTTTCAACCTGATTTCTATCAATATTTTCCAACTCTAAAGCCTCAAAAACTCTGCCTCGCTCGACTTTTGTATTATTTTGTTCATTTGAATGCATCAGCATCAGAAAATAATGAAACCCATAACATCATTATGAAAAAATTGTGAATAATACTGAAATAATTGTTGACTTTCTTATTATTCTTTTTTTCTCCTTCTTTTTCTTCTGTTTCACTTGACAAATGAAAAGTTCGGTATGACAGAATTATTTATTGTATCGATTATTCACCCAGAAATCATTGGAATCATCACTATGAGCTCAGGGAGGCCGATAAAATGTGTTGTGGTTGGAGATGGAACTGTAGGAAAAACTTGTATGTTGATATCGTACACGACAGACAGTTTTCCCGGTGAATATGTGCCTACAGTGTGAGTATCAATGATTGTCTGTCTTATTAATTATTCATGGATAGAATAAAGAGTAGAGAATTCTTAGAATTGCAGTCAAGCCAGCAGGCTCTGCATTTCCAGAGAATTAATGATCAATAGAAGATTTTTCATGGAATACAAAATGTTTTCATGTTATTCTATGACTCAATCAGTCAGTTTTGAATGCGTGCATTGAGAGTCGCGAAGCAAATCTTCTTGAATCGAGAATATTACATTTCATTCTAGGATTTTTGTATTGCTTTTTTGAAGGCACATGCAACTGAATCATTTTTTCATTGAGGATTCCCATATTCTGAAAACTAGAATTTTTTCGAGTGATTTCCTTTATCAATTTGTATTCCTTTTCCCCTCTCAATTCTTCTGGAGAGAGGTAAACTAGGGGTGGCTAATAATAGTTCAGTGACATCTTTTGGATGTTCCACAGGAAGTAATTCATTGCGATGTGATTTTTGGTCGTTTCTCCTTGTGCCCTCGATTTTTCAGAAACGAATGAAATGGTAATTGCAGGTTCGACAATTACTCGGCGCCGATGGTGGTGGACGGGATACCGGTGAGCCTGGGCCTGTGGGACACTGCTGGTCAGGAGGATTACGACAGGTTGCGCCCGTTATCCTACCCTCAGACAGACGTGTTCCTCATCTGCTTCTCGGTGACGAGTCCCTCGTCCTTCGAGAATGTCACGAGCAAGTGGTATCCGGAGATAAAACATCACTGCCCTGATGCACCTATGATACTCGTTGGTACGAAAATTGACTTGCGTGATGATCGGGAGACGCTCACTGCCTTGGCAGAGCAGGGCTTGAGTGCGATAAAACGTGAGCAGGGACAAAAATTAGCAAATAAAGTGAGTAGTGTTGTTTAATTGAGCGGAAGTTGGGTGAATGGACAAAACAACATTATTCATTCATTCATTCTAATTTTAAATGCTCAGAGATAATTTAAAAAGCTCCAAATGTCAATATTAACCAATATTACGTCAATATCATTAAAAAGTTCATCAAGTCAATATATGTAATTAATTACGTATATGTATTCAAGAAGTTACTATTTATGTGAGGTATTCCATGTCAAATGAGTCAACGAGTGACCCTCACCGTCTTGAAAATTGATCTCGATTTTTTCTACTATTGAAGGCCTAGAAAAACTATCAATTTTTTTCAAATTTTTTTAACAGCCCATTTCGGAGAAATGATTTTTTCATTGTTTTTTCGTTTTTTTTTTCAATAACTCCAGTTCTATTCATCCAATTTTGATTTGTGACACGTCAAAATTTTCGATTTTCTACCACCTATAAGAATATTTTGGGTAATTTTTTTTTCATCCAGGTGCTCATAATACCGAATTGAAAAAAAAGTTGAAAAACTTGAATTTTCAAAATTATGTCACGTTTTATTTTTCTCGTATTTTTTTAGTAAATCTTGTGATCAAAACAAGTGTTTTGAGCCGTCATGCATGTTGGGTTTCCTTCTAGATCGATTTTATTTTCAATTTTTTCTTCCCGAAATTAGACGAATTTGGTCAAATACCACAAAATGGCGTTGATTGACTAATTATAAACAGTATGAAGTGAATTTAAGTGCACTTTTATATATTACATTTGTTTCTGATACATAATCGAAGTCGTTCACTCATTTGGCATTGAATACCTCATATACACAAATCATGTACATAAATGATAACTTGTTGATTACTGATATGAATGCTGAACTGAAATGAATGAACATGAATAATGAAAGAAGAATATTTGTAGATTTCAAGTGAGACTTTCCCTGAAATTTCAGCAAATTTTGTACGAAATGAAGGTAGAAAGTGTTTCATTTAACAAAAATTGTTTTCATTCCATAAAAAAAAATTCTAAACATGAATAACGAAATAATTCAATGAATTCCATCACTTTGGGAATCTACATTCTGCAGATAATTTAATTTGAATCATTGCCACGAATTTCTCGAGCCAAAAAATTCCCTAAACATCATTCACTCACAACTAACGTTTCTCCCAGATACGTGCCGTCAAGTACATGGAATGTTCAGCCCTGACGCAGCGCGGCCTGAAGCAGGTGTTCGACGAAGCTGTTAGAGCTGTCCTCCGACCCGAGCCCCAGAAGCGTCGTCAAAGAAGATGCGTCATGTTGTAAAGGTATATATAGCCCCAACCCATCATCTTAGAGTATATTTTAAAAGAATATTATTGAAGACGACGGGCAGAGGAAATATCAACTATTCAATCGTTTAATGAGTTCAGTCAATTCCCTTACGAAGTTGAAATTTTATTGTTGGAAGCTGTCCCATAATAGTGCCCTGGCGAGGTATAGCCACCAATCGACATTTTTCCATTACCAATTTTTTAAAATACTTCGTGAATAATTTTTCACTCGCCCCTCATCAGAAGCTTGAGGATCAATTGACAATTACGTGATATCAAATATCGAATCTCGTCTCAATCTCCATTTCTGGCATCTTCCGTACAATGAATTTCGTGCACAATTGTATTTGCACAATTTTTTATTCTATAAGTCTCTTGTTTCGTGTTGTACATCAGTTATTTCATTTGTACACCCAGAGAAATTAGCCCTTTGAACCAAATAAAACTCTTATTAGACTTTTTAAAAATGGATTTCAACAATTTTTTCGTTTAAAATTAATAATTTTATTTATTTATTCTAAAAAAAATGTTTTGATTACATGAAATGAATTATTAAACGATTCGTGTGATCTAAATGAAGAATTCGAACAATGATTTCATTTTTAAATAATGAAGTCTCCATTCGAATAAAAAAAAATAGTTATTTGATTCGAAAAATTATTTCTCTGGGTGCAGCAGAATGTGCCATAGGGAAAATAAATAATCTGATAACGAGAAAAAAGCAATTATTTCGAGACAATACCGACATTAAAATCAACTCAAGGATGTCATGAATATTTCATGAATTGTTTAAACGAAAATTAGATACTTCCCTAAATTTCTCCAAAATTATAATCTCCAGAATTGTTAAATGAGATGTCCATGGCATCCTCAACCCTCATTCACCAAAAAGACTGCACTCATGGGAGCATAACTGCCACATGACAATGATAATTAGCAAAGACTAACGAAAATCATCGAATTGTCTCAATTTTAAACTTGTCATTGGACTTTAGCACCTAGAATCTGACCTAAAAATACCTCTCGACGTTTGAGATTTTTCTCTATTACAATTATTTTTGTATTTCAATGGACGATTATCAATGACTCGAGTGTAACGAAGCCATTTTTTCAAATTAAATGATAAACGATAAATAAAAAAACAGTTGTTTCTAGACCTAATGCGAACAATGGGAACATTGAGCAAATATTCAAGGCAATTAACAGAACAACGAGGTTTTTATAGTTTATAAGTGATGAAAAATGAACTTAAATATTTGCCCCAACGTGAGTTTGTAAAATTTTTTTTCTCTCCAATACTCTGGATCCATTGGGTCTCGATTAAGCCATAAGCTCAGGCATTACAGACGAACTATGATATTATATCGGTGAGATACGATGGGCTGAGCTAGTTTCAGGTACCTCAGCAGTGAATTAATATTCCTGTACTTGAAAACATGCTATTTTTTTATATTTAAAGAATGCTTAGAGATGCAAATTGAAGTGGAAGTGAATTCCTCTCTTTTGCCTTATTGATATCTAAAGAAAGATGACATATTCCATACAATTCCCGTGCGAAATTTAAGGAAAATTGAATAACAAGAGGTGAAAGAATTGAAATATTGAACTATCGAGGCATACCAATGCTATTTGAATGTATATAATGTAGCATAGAGAAATAATTGTATTCTGAATTTCAATGATTTGACTAAATTGTCTGCTTTTTTCATATCATTTATCATTTAAGGATATCCAAGTACTTTGGCTTTTTTTTCTCTAGTGAAATACTTTTCTTTCATTTGAGCACCATTTCACCCCAAGTTTCTGGACATTTTGCAGTGATTTATTATTTTAATTTTGCAGGTATGAATTTCAATCGCGATGTTGAACCGTTAGAAATCATTTTAAAAATCTGAAAAAAATTAGAAAGTTTTGGAGGAAGATTGCTGAATTAATTGAAAAATAGGAATTTTTTAAAATTGCGAGGCTTTTCTATAAAAAATTTATAAACAATGAATTTTCCATCGTAAAAATCATTTTTTCAGAATCTTAACAAATTAATATTTATATTCATTGCAAAAATAGTTTATGTATAAACAACGAATGTTCAAAAGAATAATTTTGTGCATGGAGATTGAATAATACTGAATACTCATGATTTTTTTTCAAATTTTTCTTACGCAATTTAATTGATAAATTTAATTATTGAAAATAAAATTATTGAAAAGTGGAAATTTTGGAAAATTACGAGCGTTTTCTATAAATAATTCATAAATACTTGGATATCCTTAATGATACGCGCGAATCAAAAGTTTACGATAATTGAAATTTCGTTTATTGACATTTTATGAAGCATCACAACCTTTTTTTCCTTTTAATTTCAAAGCAAAAGGTTAAAGTTAGGAGAGGAACGAAATTTGGTGCTCTTCCCAGACCTCCGACAAAACTATATTCAGACGTATATGAAAGAGATCTATCAACTCCCTCTCCTGATACCAAACTGAGAATTAAAATTTTTATAGACCAGACTGAACACAAGGAAACAAGCAGAAAGCATTATCTTGTAATTAGAGTAAAAGAAGTATGAATTTATCGTATCAAATCATTAACATGGTACATTTCTTTAGTGTAAGTAGTGGATTTATTTAATAATGTTGAAGAGTCGATGGAAGCAGTGTCATAAGTTAGATAACTGCTCATTAGGGGGTAGCAGCTACTGAATTTACAAATTATTTGTGCTTTATATTTCATTTTTTTAATTAAATTTCCTCTAATCGAATTCATCACCCAGCGAAATGACACGATTGAATTGAATAAATTTTGTATTTTGTATTGATTTATTTATTTCATTAAATATACGAAATGAATGATTAAGTAATTCGAAAAAAAGATTATTGATAAATTTGTTTTCTAAAACATTCTGAATAATTTCTTCATTCAGAAAAACACTTTATTCGGTTCATTTGTAAATGTTTTCTTTAAACATTTAAAACCGCGAATAAATTATTACTTTGATGCCAATGAAAGGGAAGACAAAAGTAGAATTTATTTAATTCAAATAAATCATTTCTCCGGGTGCATAAAAAAATTAATAAATCGATGATCATTTTGTAAAAGTCATTGGAGTAACCACGACCAATTGAAATGCTTACGCAGAATTGCTAATAAACCAAAGTTACGTACTCATGACAATTAATTGTAATTTTTTATAATACGTAAAAACTAGAAATGATACCATAGATAAATGAGTGAATCATGAATTATTCTAGTCAGAATGAAGCTGCTTCTGAATTTTATTTTATCATAATTTAGTGGTTTGAGTTTGTCGATGAACAGCTGCCATTCTAACTGTGGTCGCTCCGATGATTATAAGAATGATAGAAATATTAAAATGAATATGTCATTGTGAAACTGGATATACTTGAGTTTTTAGCACAAAGGGATTAATTTTAGTTGAAAATGTGAGCTATTGTTTTTGAAGGAACGAAACGTCTTCAATTCGTCGGGTTGTTCATGTGAGGCAGCAAATGGGATGACTAGTGAAGTTTCATGAGAAATTTTCGCAATCATTCGCCATAGTTATTGTGATTCCGTTTTGAGAAATTCCAACTTAGTATTATGAACGTGCGAGTCCTCTCATACTGCCTAATTTCGTATGTTATTGAATTTTACAATGAACAAGGGAACGAAATTTCAATATTCACGTTTAGTTTTAGTTTTATTCTCACTGAGAGCCAAAACGAATTACAAATGCTAATGAATAATCTCACAAAACGAATGCATGTTCTGTAAACTTACTAGGATGCATTTATTTTTTATTTATATGTATTTTCAAGATGAAACTTTTTAAAATATACATTGTAAACGGTAATCGTTACTGACTATTCATTGAACCTTTCCAATTATGTGCCAACATTATCCTATATTCCCTAAACTTCAATTGAAATCCATGTTTTTCTTTTCATTCTAATTAGAATGGGTTTTTTATTTTATTTTAATATTCTGATTAGTGGAAAGTGAAATGAAATCCTTTAATTTTCTGCAATGATACCTGATAATTAAAACAAAAAATTGGTTCCAATAATTAATTAAAGTATTGAAACATTTTCATTAACAATTCCGTTAAATACTGAATTAATCTTGAAGTATTCAAATGATATTCTCCCAAATCTTATTGATTGAAAAATTGTTGTTTACATAATATTAGGGAACATCCATTGAATGAAAGAAAAAAAATATTTCAAACACTGAAATACTAATATTTCCATGAACTATTTAGTGAAAACCTTGTTTTATTTTTCATATTAAGTGACTTAATATGAAAGTTTATTTATTTATTTCCATTCGAATGAAAAACAAGTACGGAATTGATTTTATGAAATGGTATCGAGCAATCAATTTGCCCCAAAGGCCTGAAAAACATCAGATACTCCGAAGAGTTCATTTGTAGTGTTTGCAGTGCCAAAAAACGCAGAAAAAAAATAAAACAACGTTGAATTCAGTATCGAAGCGGTAAACCGGGTCAAGTCGATTTTGACTATTGGCCAGTTTTTGACGAATATCTCGGAATCTAAAAGGGATAGAAAAATTTTTGTCATGATCTTTTTATAGCCCTTAATTGGTTCTACAAAAAAGGTCATGAGAAAAATTTTGCTATCTCTCTTAGGTTCTGAGATATTCATCAAAAACTGAGCAAAAGTCAAAATCGACTTGACCCGGTTTACCGCTTCACTACTGTATTTCCAACTAATTAGTGAAGGACGTCTAAAAAACTAATGTTCTAGGGCAAAAGATATTCTTTCCTACTTAGTTAGGGATGAAACCATGAAACCATAACAATTCCTGTACGACGAATTTTCAAAAGTTGCGTCTCATCACATTTTCATTTCTTTTCATCACGCTGTGACGAAAAGTGAACTTTTCGGCACGCTCCGCGTGCCTAAAAGTCCAATTTCCGCGACATTGTGATGAAAAATATTGTTCGTAACTCGTGAAAAAATGTTTTTTTAGCTCGTGGGATTATATCACTCGTCTTCGGCTCGTGATATAAACCTCCCACTCGCCAAAAAACACTTTTTTGCACTCGTTACGAAATATACTATTTTTTCTTCCTCTCTTTTTCTCACGTCTAACTCTCATCAACATTGAGCCAGATACACAACTCCTGATATAGATAATTTGGCTGAATTAAGGCCCTCGGGCAATGGCCATTGTAAGAACGCATGTTTCTTGCAATAAATAACGTTGAAAGTTAAAGTTAAATTAACCCTGAAATATCTATTGATCAATGAGCAATATACTGCAACGAAAATCCCGAAATAAAATGCTGAACGGCTCGTAAACCTGCCCTCGCCATGAATTCTCAAATGTCCCATCTAACATCAAATGACAATTGATGATTCATCACCCCGTCCACCTCGAATATCTTGCGGGATTACAATACCCGACAAATGGTAGCCGGAAATGAAAAAAGTAAGTCAGTATAGCTCAGCACGAGGGCAATAATGACGTGCTTCCTCCAATTGATGCAAGAATCCCGTGTCTCCAAAGATGGCGGACGTGAGTCAATGAGACTTGCTGTTAACGCGCATTACGATAACAGCCGCAAGTGAATATGGCAGACACCCAACCGAAGACGCATTGACTCGCTCTTCGGCATTTCCGGTCACTGGCCCATTCCAAAGTGATTCAGAATGAGAGCTCAAATTTTTCGTCGCGGAATCATTAAAAATAAATGAGAACCTGTGTTGGGTTTTCTTGCTCGTCAACCTCACGAGAGATACAAAACATCCTTTCATAACTTATATTCCTCGGTAAAATGTTGTGGTGGGGGCTCTCCTGCAGCCCGATTGGTCGGTTTTAACGTGACTCAGAGGTCACGCTCAGCAATTTTTCATTTCTAGAGAAATAATCTAATGGTTTAAGACATAATTGATTAAGAAGTAATTGACAACTTTCAATTCTCTATTCCACCACGTTTTGATGAAAAGGAAATCGTGAAATTGCATTGAAAATTCTCGTAATCTTCCAGCAATTTTTCATTTCTAGAGAAATAATCTAATGATTTAAGACGTAATTGATTAACAAGTAATTGACAACTTTCAATTCTCTATTCCACCACGTTTTGACGAAAAGGAAATCGCGAAATTGCATTGAAAATTCTCGTAATCTTCGAGCAAAGACGAAAATAACGTAAATATGATCACAAACGGATGCGATAAAATGTCTTATTTTTATCTCATCGCTCTTGCCAGGAGAGAGAAAATTCTTGTCGCGTCTTTGTTCTTGACGTAGGAAATAAAGATGCGGTAATAATGTTTCTTAAGCATGACATTTCGTCGCAAGAAATGGGATGAAAATCCATGGGACTTGATTTGTAGAGCATTAAATTTCCTAAAGCAAGTGAAGGTCAACATTTTCGACCAGAAAAAACCTCTAATTCTACGGGACCACATCACACAGCCACAAAAGAAAAAAGAATCGGTGAAGTTATAAATGTAATTTCAAGTCGCTGACAATCATTGAAATCTTGTCGACCATATGCCGCGTTTGACGCAAGCGTGACTCCTCAGCTATCGACTGTCCTAGAAGTCCCCTTACGAAACGCCTAAGAATCTTATCACTCCGATAAAAAAAACGCGCAATTGCCCGCGCCTTACAAATAACTGACACGTACAACTTCATTTCTGACGGAATTCGTCACAAGAAGCTCGCGTCTGGCCATCGCCCGAGGGTCTTCAGCCTTATTATCGTAATTTATTCCAGCTCCTGGTCATACCCCCGAGCCGAGTGTCTTCCTGGATTCTAGGACAGTTTTTCCCTGGACAAAATCTCCCGGACAAAATCTCCCGGAAAAAATCTCCCCGAAAAAGAACTTCCCCTGATAAAATCTCCCTGAAAAAGGAATTTGCGATTAGGAAACCGGATCCGGCCAAAATAAATATAAAGATAATGCTCAATTAAAGGTTTTTTATTACTGAATCGCACAATAGAACACATGAAATCATCGAGTCTTTAGCCTCAATGAAATTACAAAAGAATTAAATTCATACGGATTGTTATTTGCGGAAAATTGACCCCTCAGAAGACTCGTTGAAATTTTTTCGAGGAAATTTCGCAAAAAGCCCGGGGAAATTTTTTTCAGGGAGATTTTGTCCAGGAAATTTTGTCCGGGGAAAAACTGTCAGACTACCGTCTTCCTGATGCCCCAGAACCAGAAGATGACGCATACATGACGCCCTCCCGAAGGAGCATATCCCCCAGGCGCCCCCGGGGCGCCGAAAAAACAATGGGGGTGGGACGCGGTGAGGATTGCGAACCGCTGGAGACTGGGGTCGCAGAGAGGGGGATGTACGCGAAGAAAGTAGGGGAAGTTTCCGACAGAGGTAATTGTCTAGAGCTCACTCTCGACGAAGGTGAGGGCGGAACGAGGGGAACGCCGTGGCGACGGCGGAGGTAGAGGTCAGATTCACAGAATTGGAATTGCAGATGGCGCCTGGCTGCGCGGCGGTTTCAGTCTAGTTGCCATCGAGCTAAACATCGTGGGGGCCAGTGCGAGTCATCCGGTTAGAGGGAGGGGCTGTTGCGTATTTCGTGCTTCTTGTAACTTCCATTTTGCGGCCGTGGCTCACCCCATTCTTCGGGAGTTATCGCTGGGGGATAAGTAGTCGTGAATTTGCTCATTTCACGCGGGCCATTTCACGCGGGTTCTTCGAGGCTTTTCAACGGTCAGTCGTCGGGAGGAAGTTGTCGATAATATTTGTACACTTGGAAAAGGCCATCAGCAACGTATTCCGGATAAGCGTGTGGTTCGACGTTACTCCGCTCGGCTTCGCTGTTTCGCTGTCTCTTTTTTTCCTTCGAGAACTCGTTTTTTCCGTTTTCCGGGGAGAGAGAGGGTGAGAGAGAGAGAGAAGCGACGATTGCGGGTAGAGGGATATCGTTTCGCTAGTCGAACGGTCAATGGGACTCGACAACACGCGGGTCGAATAGACTCTTTTGCGCGGAGTCGTGGTATTGAGTGGTTATCGCGTTCAAGAGAATTCCAGTCGCCATTACTGGGTGAGGGATTGCGAGTTGATCACGGGAGTGGAACTTTGTTTAAGGTTTGTTACTGATGTTATTATCTTTGAATGATTTATTTTGGTGTCGCTGGGGGGCTGGGGGTGCACGGGGGGCTTCATTGATTTAACGACTGGGAGGGGGTCTTGAGCACCGGCGGAAGTCGGGGGGTTGGGGTTTTGTTGGGAATTTGCAGACTCGTGCATGGGGACTTGGGGTATGCGGTGTGGGGTTATGAGAGTGGAGGTTGATGCATCCGCTTGAAGGGTTTTTTAGGGGTGGAGGGCTGCTGGGGGAAATGGTTTGAGGCTTTTTTCAAGTAATTGATTGAGTGCTAGCGCGGCTGAGGAGTTCTTTGGGAGACATTGTTATGATAAGACTTGGGAAACATTTTGTGGAGAAATGGGACGATGCGGTGGGAATTCTAGCGGAGTTCTATTGGCAATAGAAATTGCAGGGGGAAATGGTCTATAGAAATAAATCAGTAGAATTTGGTTTTTTTATATAATTTATTTTCATGGGATATCTCTCGTCGAAATTCCTCGGCTGTAATTTTTTAGGCGATTTTGATTTTTTTTTTGAAAATGTTTCAAGGTTTTTTGGCAACTGTTTGATTCGTTTGGAGCTATTGTTATGAGTAGGGGAGAGTGGGGTAAAATGGACACTTTTGACTTTGTTTAAATGTTAATGACAGGTTGAATTGTTGGTGAAATGTTTTTTTTTTAATTTTTCAATAAAAAGAACAATTCTTTCCCTTTGTGTTGAGCCTAAACTGGTTTCAATTGATAAATCTGTCTCTGAGTTATAAATATTTCTTTAAATATCAAAAGTGTCCATTTTACCCCACCCTCCTCTATTTGGAGACTTGCGAAAAAATTTTATGGATAAGTGTGGCGAATGCGATGGCAAATTCTAGTGGATTTTTATTGGCAATAAAAATTTTTGCTGGGAAATGTTCGATAGAAAAAAATCAATAGAATTAGGTTTTTCTATGTAATTTATTTTCATGGGATATTTCCTGTGGAAACTCTTCGGCTGTAATTTTCTAGCCGATTTTGATTTTTTTTTTGAAAATGTTTCAAGGTTTTTTGGCAACTGTTTGGTTCGTTAGGAGCTATTGTTATGAGTATTTTAAGACTTACGAAAAAAATTATGGAGAAACCTCAATGCAGTGGGAAATTTTATTGGATTTCTATTGAATTTTCCAAGAATGTTCGGACACAGAAATGTTCACTGGTAAATATTTTATAGAAAAAAATCAATACAATTAGGTTTTTTCACATAATTTAGTTTCGGCGGATATTTCCTGCAGAAATTCCTCGGCTCCAGTTTCTCAATTTAAAAAAAATCAATTTTTCAATGAAAAGAGAAGAAAAAACAGTTGAAATAACTCGGAAAATACATGTCGAGGAATTTCCGTAGAAACCATCTCAACAGAAAGAGTAGAAAAAGACGAAATTCCACTGATCGTTTCTATAAAACACTTCCTATAAAAATAAAAATAAAAACCCCAGTAAATCATTGGAATTTTTATTAGAATCCGCAACAAAACACTGACATTTCCAATAGAAGTTCAGTAGAAATCCAATAAAATTATCTCTCGAATTCGCAGGAACCAGTGCACTAAGAACTGCATTCAAACTACTATTCCACTCATTAATTCCCAAATAACACAATTTTAAATCCTCCAGCAGGGAATTCCCCACCACTCACTTATTATCCCAAAAAAATAATCAGGGAAGAGTGGCTCAAAATGGACCCATTCAGTTGAATCTAAGTTCACTGCAATTATATTCTCCACAGAACCCAAAACGATCCCATTAAAAAAAAATTCAAACTACCCATTTTACCCCACTCCCCCCATTCGCGATAATCTCTTGGATTTTGCCCCGACCTCCGCATTATTCCCCACTTAGCCATCACAGAATGATTGTTAAAACGGTTGGACCACCCTGCGCGAGGAAAAAAGGAAAACTAAAAATGAATTAATTAATTGAAAGGAGATATGTCTGATCACTTGCGGGCACTTCGTCCCCGGCGTTCGCCCACGAAAGAGCGACGAGTGGAGGCCGCAGCGGCTCCAGCCTCCGACAAAGACTCGGATGGAAGAGACGACAGTGACAGTGAGCCCAGGCTCGTCATCAAGGAGGAGCCAGAGGCCCCAGGGGTCGGCAAACGGGGAATATCCGAGCGCATGTACGAGTGCAACTCGTGCAGACCCAGACACGAGTTCACCAGTCTCGCCGATTACCTCCAGCACCTGAAGGACCAGCACCAGCAGAGGAGCAAAGTCCATGGCTGTCCATTCTGCAATTACACGTATCAAAATCCGAAGAAACTGCAGCGTCACATTTTAACTGCCCACAAAGACGTCCAGGAGAAATCAGGGGAAATTGTCAGGCGTAACAGGTGCACAATGTGCAATTTTGTCGCTTACACACCGACTGACATGGAGAATCACCAGAGGCTTCATCACCTCAGGAGGCGATTTTTTCGCTGCACAAAGTGCTCTTATGTGACACATGTCCGTGCACGATACACCAAACACGTGAAATACCATTCCATGCCAATGATAAAATGCGATGATTGTGATTTTCGAACTCCTTATAAGGTACACAATAGGGGGTTTTTCATGTATTCTCCAGTTCGGTGGTTTTATTAATCGTTTTCATTTGTGTGCATTGTTTCCAGTGGAATCTCGATCGTCACACGAGGAATCATGGGGGCGGTGGGGCTTTTCAGTGTGAGGCTTGCAATTTTACCGCTGAAATTCGACAGAGTCTGACTGTCCACGAGGCCAATCATCATGAACCGCCGGTTGGGCAGATGGCGAGTAAGATGAGCAGTCCTTTTGAACGAAAACCGAGGAATACACCGAAACGTTATAATCAGGTGAGCTCGAGGGAAATATTTATCATTACCTAGATTTTATGGATTAGCATGGGCGGGAAATTTTGTTGAGAAACAGAAAATTGATGAGAACTGTAGATTTTTCTCAAATTATTTTTCTTTTCTCTTCACCACGACACAGAAAGTTCAGTGGAAATCCAATTGAATTTTCCATTGCATTCGCTGCGTTTCTCCATAAATTTTTTTCGTAAGCCTCAAAATACTCAAAATTTCCGGAAATATCAGCCGAAAATTCTAACCCTGTTAAAAATGAAATTATGTACAGAATGCAGATTCTCAAAGTCATACAACCCACAACTTATTGAATTATCTTATTATTGACATTTGGAAATTTGTATGACCAAATGAAACAATTTCTACCTCCACTTCTTCCTTCATTTCGTACGAAATTTCAGGTTCCAGCTGTGAATTCAAGTGAATTCAAATAATTTTAGGTAGAAACGAGTCGAAAATTTCACAAATTGAGCTGTCATTCCCCCAATTCTCCAACTTTACTGAATAATTTACCTGAAATCAGCAGTTGCCGCTGATTTCCTCATCAAATCATGACGAGACTTCCTGAACTTTCCGTAAAAGTCTCATCACTTTTTGAAGTCTCTCCCCTCACCTCATTCTTCCAACATTCCAGGTTGGTGCTAGTGATTTCCGTGACGCTCAAGCGACCGAAAAGCCCGCGAACCCAGCGACTGTTGAAAACTCCCCAGATACAGAGGACCCCAAGACCTCCACTATCTCCGACGGTGCGGACTGTATCGCCTTAAAATGCGAGGAGAAGGGCTGCCAGTTCATCACTGCCTGGGACTCTGAGATGCAACGACACTTGGCCGAGTCACACGCTGGTCAGTCCCCGAGCAAGAGGAAACCACTGCCGATGTTGATCCCCCTGAGTCCAGGGAGCAAACAAGCTAATCCCGGTGCCTCCAGTCCTCCCACAACTGTGCTCAACGTTCCCCGGGTCAGAGTGAGGCCAGAGCTTGCGAAAATTGCCAGAGACACTGAAATCGCCAAATTGTACGGTAGTTCTGAGGTGAGTTTCAGATTTTTAGGGAGATCTTGGGCTTAGAAAGGTGAAATGGACACTTTGGACTCATTCAGAGTTCCATTTCCATCGAAAAAATCATAAATTGAGTCGATATTAATTACGAAGTGTTAAATAATCTTCTGCTGTTGAAATATTATTATTTATTTATGCATGAGGGAATCGAAAATTGCAATTGAATGAAAAAAAATATTTTGAGTGATGAAAAAAGAATTGTTCTAAGACATTTTCGTCCGAAATACTATTTTTTTCACACTAGAATTGTTTAAATTAATAGTCATGAATATTTCAAACGAAAAATTACTTCAAAATGAGTTTTAAAAAATCAATTTTAACTATTGAAATAGTATTTTAATCGTTGACTTTGGAATAGTATTTTTGGTTATTAAAATATCATTGTTTACTTGTTTATTAAAAAATTTTAAAAATCAGTTGAATAAGAAAAATATGTCAAGTGGTAAAAAAGGGAGTATTTAAAAACACTTTCATCTGAAATACCATTTAATTCACTTTGAGATAGATAATAGTCATGAAAATTGAAATTAATTCCCGAATAAAATTCCAAATTCAAAATAATAATTTGGAAAAATCATGAGATATTAATGTAAACAGCATCTTCTGTTATGGAAAAATATTATTGTTTACTTTTTCATAAAAAAAACTATTTCAACTGATAAAAAAAGTAATATTTAAAGGCATTTCCATTAAAAATACTATTTAATTCACATTGAGATGGCAAATACTCTCAAAAACTGGAATTAATTCCCGAGTAAAATTCCAAATTTAAAATGACAATCTCGAAAAATCATGAATAATTAATGTAAACAGGTAAATGGGGAGAAAGAAGCAAGTCCCCCAAAGAACTTTGAAAAACGAAATGCCTCATTCTTCGACAAACTAAAGGAACGTCTGCTCTCAAGCTCAGGAATCACCCAGTCAGCAATGAATAATCAAGTGGCAGCTGTAAGTAATGTCAACGATCTAAAGTGTTGGTGCACGTTTGAAGCGAGTAGTCAGGATGAAATGTCAAGTCATAGAAAAACCCATCACACTGCGCTCAGTGTGTCTCTTGGCGTAACGCGATGTCCAAAGTGCCGAAGACGTTGCAAAACTTCGAGCGATCTCCAGATGCACATTAAAATATGCCCAGCGTACAATAATAATAGTGACAGTAATGATAAAAATAGTAGCCAGGAGAACACTGTCAACAGTGATACCTATGCAACAACTTCTTCCTCCAATGATTTTGAGTTACCATTGCAAGTGGACTGGGATGCAAATTACAACGGACTTAATTCCTCTGGATCCTCGGTACGGGGTTCTCTTTTATTTTTTATTATTTACGTTTATTTTGAGTTCTGAGTTGGCTGAGTGCTTTCATTCAAGACTGACTTTTTCCTTTTCTTTTTTTTTTGAGGGAAAAATGAACTGATTTTTATCGACAATAATTCGGACTTCAATGATTTATTTTTGAGATAATTTGATTATTTCCTTTTGATGAATAAATTATCGATTTTGGCAAATATTTTGTCCATAAATATTTTACGAGTTTTTGAAATTAGTTTTAGAGTTTGAATTTATCGGATTGTTTTGGGTCATGATTTTCCATTTTTTTCTTCTTTATAGAACGTAAAATTGACTAATTTTTGTATTCTTTTGGATCCTCGGTACCAGGTTCTTTTTAATTCTTTATTATTTATGTTTGTTTTGAGTTTGGAGTTTTCTGTGTGCTTTCATTTATGACAGGATTTTTTTTTCTTTTCTTTTATTGAAGGTAAAAGGAACGGTTTTTATTGACACTAATCCAGAATTCAATCATTTTAATTTTTGATCATTTGATTGTTGCAAGATAATTGTTTATATCAAACATAAATAATAAAATAAATATTTTACATTCTTAATATTTGAAATTAAATTCACACTTCGAATTTTACTATTTTTTAATAGTAAAATCATTCCAAAATGTGTTAAAAATTTTTGAGGAAAAAAAAGTCTTTCCATTCGTGTTGCAAATGTTTGCACAATCAAGAGGTCCATTTTACCCCACTCCCCCCTAGAATATCCTTTATCCACTCTGCCTGGTATTGATCTTGTGTGGGTTTTTATTCTTAGAATAGTTTAAAGTAAAACTAAACAATTCGTTGAAATAAATATTTATGAATAGGTGGAAGGAGTCTCTATGGGTCCGTTAGGACGACGAGTGTTCAAGTGCCCCCACTGTCCCTTCTGGGCGTCGACAGCCAGTAGATTCCACGTCCACATCGTCGGCCACCTGAACCGCAAACCATTCGAATGCTCCTTGTGTGCGTACAGATCGAATTGGCGATGGGACATAACGAAACATATTAAATTGAAGGCTGCCAGGGATGCAGCGCATGTGAATGCCAGAGTGCTCATGACTGACGAAACTGGTCGTCGAAATTATTCCAAGTATAACAAATATCTTACTCAGGTGGGTGCATGACAATATCATTATTAATTAAATAATAAATGAATGGGGATAATTGATTTTGTCTTCATTAAACGACAGAAAATCATTCATCTTTGATAATTTTTTTAATGAATACAAGAAATCGAATAATAATGTTAAAAAATCAAAAAGAAAACTTTGTGATTTTTTAACATTATTTCTCGATTTTTATCTCGAAAACCAAGAACAGTCATCGTTTTTATGAGACTGTGTTGAATGTCCCTTTCAAAAGTTTTACCAAAATTCCCTTATTGATGTTAACCTCCATTAACAGTTTTTTAAAATTTGAATCTTGAAAATCCAAATAAACGGAGCAATTTTCGTCTGTCTGCTGCTCAAAAATGTAGAATTCCTTCAAATTTACAGCGGAATTTCAATTATTTCATTTATTACTTCAGATGTACACCTCTCGGGTTTTACATTTCGTTCCGTTCCCATTACTCTTATTAAAAATTCAGTCACAAAGTGGTAAAACGGTTTAAGTCGATTTAGCCCTCAGCTGAATTTTCGAGAAATATCTGTGAATTTAAGGGGAATAACTAAGTTTTCGTAATAACCTTTGTAATTTTCAATCCGCTCTACAAAAAAGGTCATGATAAAAACTTTCCCATCTTCCGGAGATTTCTGTATTACATTCTATTATAAAATCTATTATAAATTCTATCATAAAATCTATTATAGATTCTCTTATAAAATCCATCATAGATTCTCTCATAAAATCTATATTAGACCCCTAGCTTCCGCGACATTCACCGAAAACTAAATAAACATCGCTACGAAACCATTCGAAAGCATCACCACAAACCCCTGAAAAAAAAATTCCGCTGTGAACCTCCCCTCAAACACTAAAATCAATTAATCTCCCCCTACAAGCTCTCACGGCACCCTTGCAATTCCAGCTGCAGCAGCAGTCCTACGACGCCGTCTCCCCGGAAGAAACCCAAGGAGGGCTCCGCAGTGGCGAGCCCCCGCGAAAGCTCTTCATAACAGCCGACCAATCCCCAAAGCGTCGCCCCAAGCCGATGACCTCCCTCTCGATAGACGTGGCCTCGGGCCACATAGTCAAGCCCTTCCAGCTCCCCCGCCTCCACGGTCAATCCCTCCTAAAAGTGACCCCCCCAGCGCCCCCCGCAAAAGACCCGCTCTCCCTCTCCCCAAAATCCCCGGAGGAGACAAAACGCACCCTCTGGAAATGCAAGCGCTGCAACTACCGGGACTCGAGCAAAGAGGTTCTCCTCCAACACGTGAAGAGTCACTACGAGAAGCTGGAGAAGCCCCAGGAGAAGGCGAGCCTGACGTGCACAGACTGCCCCTTCGTGGCCCCTGACGCGGAGTCCCTTGCCCTCCACAAGGTGCACCACCGCCCCAACCTGGAGGCAATCTTCAAGTGCTACCTCTGCCCCTACTACGTCAGCACGAAGGCCGAGCTCCTGGAGCACGCGCGTCTGCACGGGGAGGAGCTGTCGGTGGTGCACGACGCAAAGCCAAAGCCAAAGCCAAAGGAGGACATTCCCCCAGACCAAGCGCCCCCAATGCTCCTGGACACCCGAGCCCTCCCGGACACGCCCCTGGTCTGGGTCTCGCGTCCAGACGGAATCTTCGCAAAAATGCTCAAGTGTCGGCACTGCCCGCACGTCTCGTCGAGACGAGCCGAAGTCCGAGACCACGAGACCATGCACACGAACGACGACAATGGCCCAGGGGTTCTGATAGCCTGTCCAGACTGCAGCTTCACCTGCACCCAGAAGGACGTCATGGAGTCCCATGCGGCGATGCACCTGGGCTCGCTGGGGACAGTGCACTGTCTCGTGGCTGACAACAGGAGTGACGCCCAGCAGCTGGACGACCTCAAGAGCATCCTGGGACTGGCGAAGACCCCGACTCTGGGGGCCGAGCCAGACCTGAGGGACTCCAGACTAGTCCACAACTGTGGCAAGTGCCCTGCCAGGTTTCTCTGCGAGAAGGAGCTGAGGATCCACCTGCGGTATCACGCCACCTCCCTGGCGTACACCTGCGAGTGGTGCTCCTACGCTGCTAGACAGCCAGCGCACCTGCTGGCCCACCAGAAGGCCCACTCCAGTGACTACCAGGAGCGAACGAGGTACCTGGCGTCGCTGTACGGCAACTCCCAGAGGTTCCCTCCACCTATGACAGCCTGCGTGGAGGTGAACAGCCAGGGGAACCGACAGAAGGGAGTCGACAGGAGGCAGTTCGCCTGGATTGTCGTGGAGGTCACCAATGCCAGCCAGCAGGCGCAGGAGTTCAGTGCTGACAAGAATCAGGTGTTCACGTGCACGAAGTGCCCTGCGAGGTACTTCAAACTCGACGCTCTGGAGTACCACATGACCCTGCATGGCTCCAACAACAGGTTCAAGTGTGAGGAGTGCGATTACTCGTCCAAGACAGCGCAGAACCTCATGAAGCATCAGGTGGTGCACAGGAGGCAGCCGGAGGCTGTCGAGCAAGTACAGGAGAACAGTCAGGGGCGGCTGGAGGCGGCTCAGGGCGAGGAGGACTCCTCGGGAAATCCGAATTACCTGTATCCGGGGTGTGTCAGGCAGGGGAAGTTCAAGGAGAAGAAGTACAAGTGCCATAAATGCCCCTCGGCGTTTGAGAAACGAGAGCAGTTCAGGATCCACTTGTCACTTCATGGCTCCAAGCAGAAGTACAGGTGTGATAGGTGTGATTATGCTGTTAAGTATTATGCTAATTTTATTCAGCACATGAGGAAGCATCAGGCTAATGCCGAGGCACAGGCCTCGAGGAGGCGGATGGAGGTGGAGGAGGAGGAGGACTGCGCGGATGAGGAGCAGAGTGTTGTGAAGTCGAGGAGAAAGTCGACAGGGTTTGGGGGGAGGGAGGTGGTGGGAGCGCCTGGGGAGGAGGTCTCCTCGGTGTCCAATCAGGACAAGCAGACGATGATGATGATGCAGAGGAAGGCTTCGGCGACGCTGAGTGAAGCTAATGACAGCGCTCTGAGGTGTCTGGAGTGTCCGTTCTCTGCTGATGATCAAACTGCTATTGACGCGCATAAGAGGCGACATGGGATCGAGAGACTCACGCCACCCTGCCCTCATTGTAATTACGTTCCCAGGAAGGATGAGAATCTTAATGAACATATTAGACTGCATTTCACGAGGATGTACAAGCCCGAAGGGTATCTGATTATTGAGATGCTGACTCTTAGGATGGAGAAGCAGGACGAGGGGGGTGACAAGGGGAAGGAGAATGAATTACTGTTTTCGGAGTCGTCGGAGGGGACGTTTCTGCCCATCACTGACATCGTCAGTACGTTGCCCGTTGGGAAGAGGGGGAGGGGCCTCCAGGAGAAGGTGGTCATTGATGCCAGCACTGGGGAGGCCACACATCGTATCAAAGATTAATGTTTTTTTTACAGATTTTTCACAGCTTGTAATTTTGTAAGAGAGGATATCCTAGGTTTTAAGCTTTTTGTTTTACTTTTGAGGTATATGAACGTGATCAAGACACTTGTATCTTTATGGTACGTACAAATATATGTAGGCATGTGAAATGAATAAACAATGCGTTTGTTTCCACTTTTTGTTATTTTTTCTATCCTCGTGATTGTGTTATGTAGTCTCATGCAGAGGAAGGCTTTTAATTCCCTAATAGGGAACTTGCATGAATTTTATTTATTTTTTATTTTGAAAGGTCACCATCTCAATATTATATTTTTAGAATCTAAACTCTTAAGGAGTTGCACAATAATTACTAGCTAATTATTGGGAATTGCATACTTTTAAATCGCTCATGACGTCACGTCACTGGTTAACTGCTAGCTATTGGGTACGAACAATCTATCAAACGAGTGATGAGCAGATATTGAACTTCGTGCAAGTTCACTTTTCTAAGCCCCCAGAAGACCCCGTAAAAATGAAAAAAAATCCTGCATTTCCATCAAAAATTTCAGTTACATTCCTAATTACATTCAGAATATGAGGAAGCGTCAGGCTAATGCCGAGGCATGTGAAATGAATAAACAATGGTTTTGTTTCCAATCTTTATTTTTATTTTTCATTCTTTATCCATCATTCTGCTTTATCCAGGCTCAATTACAACGACAAAAAATAGAAATAGAAAGATTAATCCTAGTACAAGGTAATTACGTATTCCCTAGATTTACCAAATGTCTTCTTACCAGACCTCTCAGTGTGTCATCAGTAGAAAAAGGAAAATAATTCTCCGCACTCATCATTATTTACATGAGCTGTCACTCCGTATTAATTATCAACATCAAAAAAAACTATTTATGGATTTCTTCAGCTAATTTATTTCCACCCTCCGACGGCTATCGACTCAATTTCAAAAAGACCTATGAAAAGGGTAGAAGAATCTCGAATAGTTGAACAACTATTGAAGAGAAAAAAGAAGATTAAAAACCAGACCTTCAATCATCAAATCTCCCCAAATCAAAGTTCATTTCAAGCCCCCAAAAGCCCCTTGAAAATAAAAAAAAATTCTCAATCTCCCCCCAATCCCGAGATATCAATACCAAAAAAGCTCCATTCCAGGCTCATAACTCCCCTCAACGTCCAACAATCTCATTAACGCACATATTAATCAACGGTCTCAGCTCCTGCTGTGCATAATCCTCAGGAAGTGGTAGCTGCGAGACCAAGTGCACGAGCACCCTCGTGGTGGATCGGTCCTCACTGGGCTGCATCATCAGCAAGCTCCTAGCAAGATGCAGAGTCCTCTTGGCAATTTCCGCCTGGCAGAGTGTCAACTTGGCAGTGGTGCAAGGGAACAAATTAATCTTAGTGCACAACGAGCTGAGCTGCGGCTGCAGCATCTCCAGTCGATACCCAATTTTCCCCAGATCCTTGGTCTTGACGAACCTCTCGATCTCCCCAGCGATCTCCATGTACTCCCAGAGCAGCTGTCCCTGATGGCTCCAGCCATTCACAAGATTATGGCACTCTGATGGCACCAGAGGCCCCAGCAGATCCCTGAGGTACTCGTAATTCTCATTGATGACAGCATCAGCAGCCAGATGCTGGATGATGACGCCATGCGCCTGGTTCCACTGCTGTGCCTGGAGGAGGTACCAAGCAGCCTCCCCATACCTCTTGACAGCAAGAGCCTTGACAGCCTTCGCCTCGTTAATCCACATCGAAGGTATCTCCAGCTGCTCCACGAGGAAGGTCTCCCTCCCGACATACTCCGGATCCTCATCAATCTGAACATGACGAGACAGCAGATCCAAGACAGCCTTCCTCCTGATCCCCACGTCATTCAGATGCAGATCCACGAAAATCGCCCAGTGCCAGAGGTCGTGGGCCTCCAGCTGAGCAGCCAAATTCGTATGAGTCATCGTGGCCACATGCTCAGACAAGTGTGAATACCCGAGCCCAACGATGACCTGCTGCAGCAGCCAGCTGAGTCTGTAGTCCAGAGGATCAGACGTGTGGGTGAGAGGGTTCAGCAGCTCCTCGAGGGAATGATTGCCAGTGCAGTAGAGCTTGATCAAATGATAGCATAGATCGTAGGTTTTCTTCCCCACGACTTCAGCCTCAAACTCCTCCTCCTTGTACTCTGGCAGGGGTGGGGCTGCGTAGATCTGGTCGTTGGATTCAGGATTGAAGGAGCCCTCGAACAGCTCGAGAACGTCCGTTATCGAGGCGGTGGGAGGGGAGAGGTACCAGAGGTGAATGGCCAGAGCTCTCTTCCAGTCCAATTTCTCGCAGACGTTCACTGTTTCCTCGTTGAACATGATGAGGTGGGTGCCAGCAGCCAGCATGTAGATCTTCAGACGCTCCAGGGAGATGTTGGGGAGCATGTCGGTGGCCTGCCACAGGGCAATCGTCTGTTTTATGAGCTCCTTCACTGAGGATGTGCCCCCCAGCTGGGAGATCAGTAGTGCCAGGCAATAGTCCCCTGATTTTCTGGCCCATTCACAAGCCTCCTCCAGCTTGTTGGCAGAGAGCAGAGACAGGATGGACTCACTCTCGTCTGTTGTCCCCGATATGTCGTTCTGGACAGAGCTCTCAACGACCTCCTTCAGCCAGTCCCCAAAGGCCTCTCGTCTGATCATGACGTACTCGTGGCTCTCGGGGCTGGTGTCAGGGTCGATGTGGGGCAGCTTCCCCCAGAGGGCGACACACAGCTGCCAGACGTCGTTGGCATAAGCTGCCTGATGATCGTTGGACTGGTCTGCCAGCTCCTGAGCGAGATTGCAGTGGTGGTGGAGAGCGTTGAGCCCCGAATCCCCAGTGCCAGCACGAATCCAGGGACAATTGCCCTCCCGTCCAATCACCGAGTTGTTCAACTGGATCAGGAGGTGTCCCTCGATGCTCTCTCTGAAGATCTTCAGGTAATCAGCGTCTGCCCTCGTGCCTCCGAGGATCTGCAGTCGTTGGATGATGCTCGTCGACGTGTGATCGTCCATCAATCTCCCAGACATGTAGCTCTCGATCTGGCTGAATTTATTCTGCAGTGGCACCACCGACGCCTGCTCCTGGCTGCTCAGGGATATCAGGGTCAGCCCGGGCCCCCAGCAGGGCTTGAACTTCCTCCCCATCTGGATTCCAATGTCACTGATGCATTGGAACCGCAATTTACTACCAATCGTCTCCCTCAGGGGGATGACTTCACACCTGAATTTCAGGACAATCGTCGTGGGGTTGACGATTGGCGGGGGAAAGTACTTAGCCAAGGCCTTGGGCTTCTCAGCTTTAGCCTCAAGTGCCTCACTTTTACTCCTGGCGAGGCCTTTCGAGTCTCTCACCTTGTCGGCGTAGAAAGACTCGTTGGACATTGATTTGGAGAACGACAAAGTCTCCTGATTAACGAAATTCGTAATCTTGGAGGGGAACCCATCGCTCTGCTCCTTCTTCCCATCGTCGAAGGGCTTGAACATCCCCTCGGGGGCATAATTGTAAGAGTCATCCCCATTGTTCTCAGCATCGAAGAAGCTGGCCTTCATCAGCTGGAGTTTGTGGCTGTCAGTGCCTGCTAATCTAGCGTAAATCGATGTCGGGCTCAAGGCAGACTGTTTCTCCCTGTTCTCCCCCTGAACAGGCGACTTCACCTCGTCCTCCTGCCCCTCGCCAATCTCCATGACATCCCCAAACCCCTGAATCTTCTGATTCCCCACCAGCTGCACCTGCTTCAGAACACTCGGCGATTTCTTCTTCATCCCAGCTCTGTCGGCCAGGAGAAAAGTCCGTCCCTCAGCCTTCAACTTCTTCATATTCTGATTCACCAGCACATCGTCCTCATCGTCAGAGTCACTCAGCCCGTACTTCGAGAAATGATCGACCTTGAATACCCACGAGCCAGTCTCAGGGCGATACTCCAAGAACCTCATGTCGTGTTTCTCAGATACTCTCCTCAATTTGGCTTCGTAATTCATGGCGATGAGCCTGTGGGGATCGGTAATGGGTTCATGGAGGTTCTTGTCCTGCGGCCAGACCCTGTCGAGGGTCACCTGAGCCCTCCTGTTGAGGCCCTGCCCCACTGGTGGCTTCTTATCGTCATCAGGATATATGACAACCTCCTTGTGACGAAAGTAAACAATCTCATCGAAGTTCAGGCCGTAAATATCGAAGGAGTCAGGGAAGTAGACGTTCCCGTACCCCTTCCTCCCAATGGTGAAGTTGGGGACAATGCAGCTGTCGCCACGAACAAACTCCTCCAGCTGATCCACTGGGGGAATAGTGTAGTATCCAGCACGACGAAGAGTCACTTTAGCTGGATTGGACTCAGCGCAGTCCCCCTGATACGACAAAGCACTCTCGTCGAGGTCTCGAGTGGAGTCGTTGAAGCCAGCAGACTCCCCCGCACTCTTGTCCCCCAGAGAGCAATTGAGACTGGCGTTGGCAGGTGATGAGGTTGGCCCCTTCCCCTGATGATGATTCTCATTACTCCGAAACTCTAAGACTGTGTTCTCCAGGGGCTCCTCGTGATTATCCGAGGAGTTGAAGGGTGACTTTTGTCCATCGAACTCCTCCTCAGGGATTTTCATGTTCCTGGTGAGAGTCTTCTTCCTCAGCCAAGAGGTGGACGAGGATCTTCGCTCGTTACTCTGCCCCTGGTAGTTCTCCTTGTCAACAGGCTCTTCAACAGAGGCGTCCTGTCCCTCCAGCACACTATTCTCGTTGTTCCGGGGGCTGGAGTTGCCCTCAGAAGTTGACGAGGTGTTCACCAGGGGCTTCGGTCGAAGCACCAGACGCTTTGCGTTGGACCTCGGTTGGAAGGCCTCCAACAGGGTTGGATCCTCCTCCTCCAGCCCCTCGAACAACGATTTCTTCGATAACTGCGCTGGGGTGACCACTCTAGCCTTCACTTTAGGGGAATTCGTCGTTGACACTTTGAACTGGGAGTTGTGCATGTTCTTGCCAGCTGGTGCATTCGATGGCTTCAGTATCTCAGCTGCTTTGCCAGAGGCTGGCAGAAGGTTCTTCAGCAGTGGAGAGTCTCCGAAAGGGGCTGACACCAGCGCCAGGATCTGCTGGTGAACAGGTACAGACGAGGAATTCTGCTGAACTGGATTGCTCATCCCTCCTAGGAGATTCATTCCAAGTCCAGTGTTGGTGGCTCCAGTGGTTCCGAATCCCCCAGAGGTTCCAAAGGCCCCAAGATTGTTGAAGGTCGAAGTCGTCGAGGGATTGCCAAACAGCCCTCCAGGCTTGCTCTGACCGAAGAGGGAGGAGGTTCCTCCCAGGGTCAAGCCAGTGTTGGTCCCCAGTGCTGAGGTCGCTGCGGGTGTAGCTCCGAAGGGGAATCCACTGGTTTGTGTTGAAGGCTTGAAGGGAGTGTTGAAGAGGGAAGTGTTGGTGTTGGATGTCGTCCCAAATCCTGGGTTTGTGCCGAAGGCAGGGGCTGGGGTGGCCCCGAAGCCGGTGGTTCCAGTCCCGAATCCAGTGGTTCCAATGGGCTTAGCACCGAAGAGAGTGTTGGAAGTGCTGGCTGGTGTCGTCTGGCCAAATCCAAAGCCAGTGTTTGACGTAGCTGGGGCGATATTGAAGGCTGGCTTGCTCTGGTTGAAGAGTCCGAGACTCTGGTTCTGCTGGGGGGCTCCAAACCCACCGAAATTCGTGCACTGGCTGGTGTTGAGGGTTCCAAAACCTGTGGCTGGCTGATTGGTGCTGGTGTTGGAGAATAGTGTCGTTGGGGCTGCTGCACCGAAGGGCTTAGACTGTGTGTTTGTGCCGAAGAGACCTGTAGATGGCGTGGAATTGTTGAAGGCGAAGGCACTGGTGGTGGTGGCTGGGGTGCCAAAACCAGGCACTGATTTCCCGAAGAGGCCTCCAGATGTTGTCGACTGGTTGGTGGTGCCGAAGCCACTGGCCATGGAGCCGAACCCAGTGGTGCCTGTGCTCGTGATGGCACCGGTGTTGCCGAACGGGGACGTCTGGGTGGGGGCTCCGAAGAGGCTCGTTGTCTGGCCTGCCTGCGCTGGACCTTTCAGGCCGGCTGTGTAGTCCTCCAGGCGGAGCTCCTCCAGGGATTTGTTCTCGTACTCCTTCATCACCATTATGCAGTGGTGACGGGTCGAGATGTTCTGCGTTGCACCGTTCTTCACCATTGTGTCGGTTCCTGTGACCAGGCTGAATTTCACCTGGGGGCATTCGAGTTAGGTATAAATTATGAAATATGGAGAAAATGAAACGCTCGGAAAGGAATTCAGTAGCGAAGTGGTAAAACTCAAAATACTCAAAATAAGTGAATTTTTATTATTGACCAGTTTTCAATGAATATCTCGGAATCTAAGGGAGATAGCAAAATTTTTATTATAACCTTTTTTGTAGAGCCGATTGAGAGCTACAATAAATGTAGATACGAAAATTTCGCTATCTCCCTTAGATTNTAGGGGAATTCGTCGTTGACACTTTGAACTGGGAGTTGTGCATGTTCTTGCCAGCTGGTGCATTCGATGGCTTCAGTATCTCAGCTGCTTTGCCAGAGGCTGGCAGAAGGTTCTTCAGCAGTGGAGAGTCTCCGAAAGGGGCTGACACCAGCGCCAGGATCTGCTGGTGAACAGGTACAGACGAGGAATTCTGCTGAACTGGATTGCTCATCCCTCCTAGGAGATTCATTCCAAGTCCAGTGTTGGTGGCTCCAGTGGTTCCGAATCCCCCAGAGGTTCCAAAGGCCCCAAGATTGTTGAAGGTCGAAGTCGTCGAGGGATTGCCAAACAGCCCTCCAGGCTTGCTCTGACCGAAGAGGGAGGAGGTTCCTCCCAGGGTCAAGCCAGTGTTGGTCCCCAGTGCTGAGGTCGCTGCGGGTGTAGCTCCGAAGGGGAATCCACTGGTTTGTGTTGAAGGCTTGAAGGGAGTGTTGAAGAGGGAAGTGTTGGTGTTGGATGTCGTCCCAAATCCTGGGTTTGTGCCGAAGGCAGGGGCTGGGGTGGCCCCGAAGCCGGTGGTTCCAGTCCCGAATCCAGTGGTTCCAATGGGCTTAGCACCGAAGAGAGTGTTGGAAGTGCTGGCTGGTGTCGTCTGGCCAAATCCAAAGCCAGTGTTTGACGTAGCTGGGGCGATATTGAAGGCTGGCTTGCTCTGGTTGAAGAGTCCGAGACTCTGGTTCTGCTGGGGGGCTCCAAACCCACCGAAATTCGTGCACTGGCTGGTGTTGAGGGTTCCAAAACCTGTGGCTGGCTGATTGGTGCTGGTGTTGGAGAATAGTGTCGTTGGGGCTGCTGCACCGAAGGGCTTAGACTGTGTGTTTGTGCCGAAGAGACCTGTAGATGGCGTGGAATTGTTGAAGGCGAAGGCACTGGTGGTGGTGGCTGGGGTGCCAAAACCAGGCACTGATTTCCCGAAGAGGCCTCCAGATGTTGTCGACTGGTTGGTGGTGCCGAAGCCACTGGCCATGGAGCCGAACCCAGTGGTGCCTGTGCTCGTGATGGCACCGGTGTTGCCGAACGGGGACGTCTGGGTGGGGGCTCCGAAGAGGCTCGTTGTCTGGCCTGCCTGCGCTGGACCTTTCAGGCCGGCTGTGTAGTCCTCCAGGCGGAGCTCCTCCAGGGATTTGTTCTCGTACTCCTTCATCACCATTATGCAGTGGTGACGGGTCGAGATGTTCTGCGTTGCACCGTTCTTCACCATTGTGTCGGTTCCTGTGACCAGGCTGAATTTCACCTGGGGGCATTCGAGTTAGGTATAAATTATGAAATATGGAGAAAATGAAACGCTCGGAAAGGAATTCAGTAGCGAAGTGGTAAAACTCAAAATACTCAAAATAAGTGAATTTTTATTATTGACCAGTTTTCAATGAATATCTCGGAATCTAAGGGAGATAGCAAAATTTTTATTATAACCTTTTTTGTAGAGCCGATTGAGAGCTACAATAAATGTAGATACGAAAATTTCGCTATCTCCCTTAGATTTGGAAATATTCCTCAAAAACTCAACTGGGGGATCAGTCGACTTAAACTGTTCTACCACTTCGCTACTGAATTATTTGACGCAATTGAAGCAAAAGAATTTTTTTATATTTTTTTATCAACATTTTTTTATTCTTGGGAGTGCTGATGAGAATAATAATTTTCCATTCGAAAGAATGATAAAGATAAAGATATAGATTGTAATATAAAAAGCTCATGACTGTATTGTGTAACTTGATAAGCAATGATACTGTTCTCACCATTTTTCTCTTTTCAATTAACAAAATAAATTATTCGAAGTCAAGATAGCAAAACAAAGAATAATTAAATTATGAAATAATTAAATGCAGCCGAAACCCCTAATTTCTGGACGACTGGGCCATATTTTTTTTATTCATTACATGTAGACCAATGCAAAAAAAAAATTGATTAATTATTTCAATTTATTATTCATGAAAAATTAAAAGAAAATTTTAAAAAATATATTAAATATATATTTTTTATAATATATAGTTTTGTTTATTATATATTACATATATATTTTTAAATTTATATATGCATATAAATTAAAATTTATTATTCATGATTTATTATTTATTATTATTGATAGATTATTTGAATTTTTATTCAATTGAAGTTGAAATCGTGCAGAAACTAGCCCCGTCCAGAAATTGGCCTGTTTACCCTAAATATAAAAAATCCATAAAGTTTCACAAACCATTCCAGTTCCAGTGATGCCAGTGCTAGTTGTCCCAGCTCTGAACCCCCCTGGATTTCCAAAAAGACTGGTGTTAGCTGTATTATTCATCTGGCCAAAAGGAGTTGTCTGTTGAACAGGCTGTTGCGTCTGTCCGAAGAGAGAAGTTCCTGTGCTGGCGCCAAATCCAAAGCCCGCGGGCTTCTGCGTCTGGCCGAAGGCTGAGGTTGTCCCGCCAGTTCCGAAGATACTGGTGTTGGCATTCTGCTGGGTTCCGAAGAGGCTGGTGTTGGCGGTGCTGGTGCCGAAGCCCCCGAAGGACGACTGGGTGGTGGCTGGCTGGCCGAAGGCTGGGGCTGCCGCTGTGTTCCCGAAGAGACCACCTGTGGTGGCCCCCGCTGGCTTCGCACTGAACAGGGAGGAGGTGTTGTTGGCCCCGAACACTGGCGTCGAGGTTGTACCGAACCCCGTGGTCGTGGATATCGGCTTACCGAAACTCGATTGACCGAAGGGGCTGCTCTGCGTGGCCGAGCTGAAGCCTCCTGGAGGAAGAACGGTTCCAGTGAACAAGACGAATAGGAAATGGAGAAGTCGAGGGTTACTCTTTTGCATTAGGAATTGGTGAAGTACTGGTTGAATGAAATTTTTTTATTTGACAATGTGGAACTTCATTCATGGGTTTTTGGATTGTTGCATTGAGAATTCGTGAATTCTGGGCTGGAGAATGACATTTTAGGATTGACGAAGAAATATTGCGATTCAAGACGAAAAGAGGAAATTTAGAAATCACGGGTCACTGTTTTGCGTTAATAAATGTTGAGTTATTAAGGATGTTCGACACCCTTTTAGCCAAGATTGACGTTGTTTTCATTTTTCTGGGAAACTATCGATGGGAGTGACGTGAAAAAATATAACGATTTTGTGGTTTGTCATTCTTTAATGGCTCATGAGGTTGCGTAGTGGTGCGATAATTTTCATGCGTTTTTTCTACAGTTTTGTGATTCTTTTTCAAAGTTTAGAGAAAACGCAGGAAAATGTTCGCACCACCTTAAAAGTTCGTCAGTCATTAAATAATGACAAAACGCAAAAACGTTATATTTTTTCACGTCAATTCCATCATAAGTTTGCCAGAAAAATTNACTTCTTGGTTTAAGAATTAAAATTTCGGGGTTCACAAGGAAATATTTCGATTCAAGACGAAGAAAAGGAATTTTTTTTACCCAAACAAACATGACGAAATACTCACCGAACGAGGTGTTACCAGTATTGCCAAACATGATGAAAGCCCTCCACCTGCCCTCGATCTCGATTTTAACCTCTCAGAAATCTAAAAGTTCGAAAAAAATTTATTCTAAAACCTGTGAATCTGCAACTGATCCACAAAATCCATCGCCCTCTGAGTTTGTTTCCTCTCCACTCAATTATTCCTCCATTAATTTCCCCAATGAGTCCAAAATTAACGGATAATTTCAAGTAATTCTGATCAAGTAGTTCCCCCAGGAATTCACCACTCAAAACATTCCACACGATCCTTCAAAATACTAATAAAACCCCCGCAATGGCCTCATCAAAGCATGTCCACCCCCGATACCATCGACCCACCCTGAATAATTAATGAACCCTGGTAATAAATAAATAACAACCAACAAAAGCCACTTACCTCCAAAAATTCAATTTGGTGAATGGATTGCACAATGTGGCGCAGGTGACACCCGCCCTTTCCGAGCCACCGATCTCGCCTTGACTTCCACACCTTCCGAATTCCGTATCACTTATTATTTACAATATCAAAATAACAACAAATTGCGGTATTTTATTCTCTTTGTGAACTGTCAACGACAAACCACGCAAAAAGAGCCTCGCGAGCATGGAATATGCGTCTGAATTCCTCTCTGTTTTGCCCACTGAAGTGAGATTGGCGGTGCCACCGTCGCACCCCCCTCTCGCGCGAGTGGCCGGGAGGGGCGGGTGAACAGCGTTGCCAGTTCGCTCGTTCTACCGGGAGATCTACATTTCAAAAAAATAGAGCGGGCGCGCGCGCTTTTGCGCACGCTGATCCTTTTCTTCAGTTCAGGAAATGAAAAAGGGAAATTGGTTGCATTTCATGCACTCAGGAACGCATTATAATTAGCAATGGTCTATGCAGTGAAAAAAAATTAAATTTCATGCCACGCTGTGCGATAAGTCAAGTTTAAAACACGCTCGACGACTACCGCACGAGGTGGCATAAACAACACTATAGAACACTCGGCGATAAATTCCATTGTCAACGAATGTGAGTAGACCTCGCCTTCGGCTCGGCCTGTAAACTTCACATCCGTTGAAAACGAAATTTCACACCTCGTACTCTAATATACTGCAAGATCTATGCGCTGATCTATTCATTTGTTGAAATGAAGAAATGGAATTCATTGAATTTCATTTTCTCATGAACACCTTATAAATATTGATAATGAACCAAAGAGAATTCGACTAATGATTGAAGTGAATATCGAAGTAGAATAAAGGAATCTATAAAGAATTTCTCATTTTCAATTAATTATCTTCAATTTTTTTAAATAATCGGTCTCCATAAAAGGACAGAATTGATTAATTTCACCGATGATACAGAGGAGGGTGGGGTAAAACGGACACTTTAGACTTTTTTTTATTATTCATAACTCAGAAACAAATTAATCAATTGAGCTTAGGCTCGTCACAAAGGAAAAGAATTGTTTTTTGTATTGACAAAAAAAATCATTAAATTTTGTCAACATTTCAACCCCTCATTGAGATTTAAAAAAAAGTCAAAAGTGTCCGTTTTACCCCAACCTCCCCTATATATATATATATATATATATATATATATATATATATATATATATAGGACCTCTAAAGATGGTTTTGAAGCAGGGGAGACTCCTAGACCCCATTGTCCTCCTAGACAATGTTGTCACAGCTCTGCTTTTCAATTGAAAACAGATATCATCTTCAGAGACATTTGTCATGTTTAGAGGCTCTAGCACGTCATTTCTCGACCTGCTCTTTCGTTTGAGTCCAAAAAAACATTCATATCTTGTCTGACATCGCTGCTACAAACTCGGGTCTACAACTCGGGCCTTCAATTGAAAGCTACAAATTCTGGTCATCAACTCTGGTTTTCAGTTGAAATTGGAATTGTTAATTTACACAATAATAGGAGTCCATTGACGATTTTTTCTTAACTCGTAAAAATCTTCAAACAATTTGCTACCGATTGGTGATAAAATTTTTTGAAAATAATGAAATAGGGGGGATAACGCCTTTTTTTTCAGGGATGATTTTTCAAAAATTTATTTTAAAAAAAGTACTAACTAGCAAATGTTGTTTATTAGCTCACAATTTTCTTCAAAACTACTTCAATGAGGAAAAAAATAAAAATTCGGAATACCTATACATGAGGGGCTAATTGATCGGATCTCCTCCCCCGCCGTCCCGCGATTTTTTCCTTCCATCGACCTGGCAACACTGTCCCACCCAGTGGTGCGTCTTGCGGCCCCCGTCCGCAGCAAAAGGCCATTTTGATTAGTAACATGGCGTCAGGCGAGATTAATATGGCGTCCTCAGACATAATAACCGAAGTTGAAATACAACCGGACATCCAGGAGGTAGAAATCGAAACGATACCCGTTGAAATACCGTGTGAAACTGTTGAAACAACAATTGAGGGTGAAGACGGCCAGCCAATAATATCCCTCCAACCACTCCCCGAGCCAGGACGTGAGGAAATCATACTACAGACGCAGGAGGAAATCGTCGGTGGTGATCCCCTGAGCGTTTACGATCAAATACCAGTGCCAGACAACGATATTTATGTTGAATCGAGTCCAGGGCCATCGCGAAAAGCAACAAAGAAAGCGAGAAAAGGTGGTAATTCACGATTTCGAGGGCCCGATCACACGATATTCGGGGAAATGGGGACTGAAACCAAAGCGAGAAAGTGGGAGCAGAAGCAAGTGCAGATCAAGACACTCGAGGGTGAATTTTCGGTGACAATGTGGGCGTCTGGGACTGACGACGGTGAGTGCAAACATCTCAAGGATTTTTCTTACAATCAGACAGGGCATTTACTCCCTCGATTATTTTCTCCTCGAGAGCTTCAGCATTTTTTTTTCCCCCCTCGAGTTATTTCACTTACACGTTCATGTTACGATGCCACTTGGATACACCGACGGTGACTACGCACTTCCGGTTTAATCCAATCGATAACTGGGTATTCGAGCACGTAGAAATGTGAGAAATGTGTTTGGGGTGACATTTGGGGGATTAATTTTTTAATATTGAGATACCGGCGGTCTCCATTGACAGTATCTGTTGTTTGTTTTGATCGTGGCAACGCCATTATGATGTCAGGGGGCAGCCATATTTTGAAAATGGCTTCTTTTTAGCGATCTTGCAACTGGGAATAATGGCGGCCTTTGTCGGGCCGCCATTCAGGGAATGTGGGGACAAAGATCAGATTCTGGCGCAGATTTTCCGCTGGGGAATGGCCTGTCCCTGGGCTGTTCTCGGTGAAGCGTTAATGCATGATTTTTCTGCGATATTTTTGACCTTCCGGGGACCTCAGGGGGGGCTTTGAGGGGCTCTGGGAGGCTTCGGGAATTTTTGGAGTGAAATTCTTGGGCATTCGAGAATGGCTCTCCGCCATGTTGGCGGCCCACAATGCACTGCGACGCGCCTATTTTTGGTTTAAATACTGTTCGCGATGGGGTGGTATGAAGCAATTGTTGCTGTGAGGGAGATAAGGATGGTGAGGAGTTGAGGGAATTTTGGCTTTTTGCGAGGGGCTGGTCACTTCTCAATCGGGTGGCTCAGTGATTCCCAGAATGGGATGATTTTATGGGATTTCTTGAGGGATTTCTGACATTTCTCAATTAATATTGGAAGTCATGATTTAACGGGATTGCCATGAGCTCCAGTAGATTTTGATGATTTCTTTAAATTAAGGATTTCAATTTCAAGAAATCATCAGAATCTATTAGAAGCTCGAATAAGAAATTTGGGTTTCACATTCATCGATGATTGCTAATTATTTCTCAAATTATCTGATTTCTATATGATTCGTACTGATTTCCAATTATTTCCAGAAGTCATTAAAAATCACTATCGAAAATGTAAATCGCTTGATTTCCAATGATTTCGGGTGATTTCTTCCCTATTGTGATTTCTTCTCAATTTTTGATGGATATCTTGGAATCTAAGAGAGATAGCCAAATTTTTCTCATTACCTTTTTTGTAACCCTCAATTGGCTCTACAAAAAAGGTCATGACAAAAATTCTTCTATCTCCTTTAGATTCCGAGATATTCGTCAAGAACTGGCCAGTAGTCAAAATCGACTTGACCCGCTTTCGCTATTAAATTAAAAAATTGCGTTAAAAGTACGGATGTTGGTGTACACTCATCACAATCGAAGTCAGTCCTCTCGCAATCTCTGGATGCAGTGATGGTATAAATCCCTGATAAAACCGTCGAGACGATGAAGCAATAAATAAAAAATAATCACATATTTTTACTCATAATATTTATATTGCACTCAGCTATTTAACATTCAACGAATTTGATCTTAAGTTCATTTTGAAGATCAATTTTCTCGATACTCAGAATACTGGGATAACAAATTGCTGATGTTGTTGTTTACGTGCTCAGCGTAAATCAATAATAATAGTTGAGTTTTTCAATTATCAAACATTCCAATGAACATACTAAATAGTCAAGCCCAGACTTATTTTTACTCAAGCATACGATTTTTTTTTTCACGAAGGAATGAAAAATGAAATGAAAAATATTTTTATATATTTTTTCTTATTTATTTTTTAAAAAAGCTCCAAAATGGAAAGAATTCTTTAATAAAGAACATTGTAGTCCTCGAGAATCGCCAATAATAATACTGACATTATTATTATTATTATTATTATTATTATTATTATTATTATTGATAATTTATCATGGCAACTAACGATTTGTCAGCCATTAGATACTGTAAATTATTAATTTGCAATTTCCTCCCTATTGGGTTTATTTCTCAATATTATTCTAAAACGCTTTTTGAAAATGTTCAGTTTTTTTCAACGGTTTTTTGATTGTACAGTCATAATTTTTGAAGACTCCAGAGCTATGTAAAACTGGATGGCAATTGAAGAACGTTTCAGATTATCAAAAGAAAAAAAAACAAGATCACGTTCGAAAGATAATACACGCGGGCCTTAAGTCAACCATTTCCAATATTGTTTAATTCTTTTCCTTTTAAGACAAGAAAAGGAAAAAATTTCCAGGGGAAAAATAAATGAGGGGAAACAATTTCCAAAGAAAAAATGAATGAGGATAAAAAATTTCGAAAGGAAAAATTCACCGGGGAAAAAATTTCTGGGAATTTTTCAATAGGGAAAAAAACTCCGGCCACTGAGCAGTTTCTCACTTGTTATTTTTTACTATCAAAAAAAGATTAAATAAAAAATATTAACGACGTATAAATGAGCAATGCCATAGCTTTTGTTTGGGTTTGCTTGTTTGTTGCTGTTAAAGGGAGTGTCCTATTAGCGTCTCACCTGGTGGATGTTCCAGATGAGGGCTCAAATCCCGAGCCTGATCCAGATTACACCGAGTACATGACAGGAAAGTCGTCGACAAAATTCAATCACTCTGGCAGTTCAGTGTCGGACGGTATGCCAGGCTTAGATCTCTCAGATCCAAAACAACTGGCTGAATTTGCCAGGCCTGGGCACAAAATGAAAGTACGCAAACCACCGGCTATGGATGGAGTTGAACGTACCATTGCCTGTCCCCACAAAGGCTGCACCAAGATGTTTCGTGATAATAGTGCAATGAGAAAACACTTGCATACACATGGGCCCAGGGTGCATGTGTGCGCCGAGTGTGGTAAAGCCTTTGTGGAGAGTTCGAAACTTAAGAGGCATCAGCTCGTTCACACGGGGGAAAAGCCATTCCAGTGTACGTTCGAGGGATGCGGCAAGAGGTTCAGTCTTGATTTTAACTTGAGGACCCACGTCAGGATCCACACGGGGGACAGACCTTACGTCTGTCCGTTCGATGGCTGCAGCAAGAAATTTGCACAGTCTACCAATCTCAAGTCACACATATTGACACATGCGAAAGCAAAGTAAGTTTTATGTTGGTAATTCTTTTATTTGTACACTATTTCTCTCTTCGTTTTAGTTTGGTATTGTTTGTTTATTAATTAGGTCGTTCATTTGTCTATTTTTCGGTTTTTCTGAGGTGAAAAATCGGTTAATTTTGGATAAATTCTAGGAAATGTGCTGTAAAATGTTCATTTATTTATTTATTCATTTTTTATTTATCAATTTTAATTTTTTATGAGGTGAAAATCAGTCAATTTTAGATGAATTTCTGTGACATTTTGAATTTGAGTTTGATATGATTATTGAAATGATTTGAAATTATGGAAAATCAAGCAATAATTGTCTTGAAGTTCCAACTTATTGAAAATTTACTTCTTTCAGGTCAATGTTCAAAATTAGAATTATCATTTTACGAAAGAAAAGTGAAATTTATCTTGGTAATTCGTTCATTGTTCTCTCAATTATTTTGATATTGTCATTGTTTATTTATTTATCGTTTCGTCCATTCATCAATTTTTTTACAACAAAATGAAACGTTGAATTTTAATTTGATACGATACCAATAATTAATTCAAAATTTCAATCCTGTTCAAAATTGAATCTTCAAAAATTCATGATTAATTCGATCGAAAATCCTGATAAAACAATTAACTTTAAACGCATCCCCGACTGTGCCTCGACTGTATTAGAAAATATTCTAGATTTTATTGATGAAAAATCATTGCCTTTTATAAAAATTTCCCAATTTCCTTCACAACATCAAAAATTCTATTCAATCTATTCAATAATTAAACTTCAATAAATTTTCGCCACTCGTAAAAATTAATTAAACTTTTCTGTTTCAATTTTCCCTGCAACCCCTAATAAACCAATAATTACAGATCGAGAAATTCCATTGGCAGACAAGTAGCACAAATCCAGCTCCAACAGCCCCAATTTGTCCAGGTTGAAGTGGCAGACGTCGACAACCAGCAGTTCATCGTCTACGCAGATTAGCCCCCCTAAACCTACTGCCCTCCCCTATTACTTTTCTTTTCATCCCTTGACGAAACCTAATTATTCTCATAATATCGTAATCATTTACGTGAGTAATCCCAGAACTGTGTACATATTTACAAAAGAAGAAAGGAAAAAAAAAGAGAGAAAACGAAGGAAAAAAAAGGATTGTGGCGCTTATAGAGAAGAATTAAAAGATAATTTTCACAATTTAAACTGTCACATGATTTATCAGCTCCGTGTTTTTTATGATAAAAAAAATATAGAACAGTGATGATTGAAATTAACTGAACACCAGGGAGCACAACACGACTGCGAGGCAAATGAAGTAAGAGTGAAGAAGAATAACTGAACAAGTGATGTAAACTGGTAGTTGTACTTCTTGGGGGGGAAATGCGAGATAGACTGATGGCGCACTGCTCAATTTAATGTCAAAAGAGAGATGATTAACGAATAAATGATTGAATTTCCAACAATCTAGTGCGTGCTCGTCGAAATACATGACTGTATATATTTATAAGTGAAAGTTAAATATTGTATACAGTATATTTTGGAAGATAATGATAATTCAGAATAAAATCATGAAAGAATTCTTTCTCTGCGAGGAATAAATGGTAAATCAATACAACAATTGTCGAAACTTTAATTTTTAAACGGTTGGGGAATTGATGTTTCGTGTCCTGGAGCTTTTTAAATTGTTTTCGGGAATATGTCGACGAGCGGTAATCATAAATTGAATGGCTCGTGGTTCTGCAGCTTTTTAATTCATTTGTGGTCTTCTTGGTTTAGGTCATTTTCCTCTGGAGTTGGTCTAGGGCTGTATTTTTCTCGAAAATTTATATTTTGAAATTAATTTCTCCCTTTTTTGCCATTGTTTCCGAAAATTTTTGTTAATTTAATTTTGTTTGAAGTTTAATTCTCAGAAGTGAAGTTATGATTGAATTTTTCGCATTTGTTGAGTACTAAAGAATTAAATTCTCTTGAATTGACAACATAAATCTAAAATTCGTGATGAATGCCATTTTATGAAAATCATAAATTTCAATGGATGTTTGACTTAAGGTCTCTCATCAGTCATTGAAAATTGAACTTTCATTTCAATTTTTTGAGTCTTAAAGACAATTTTTTTAGTGAAAAATTATCGGAAAGAATTTATTCAAAAATAAATTTTAGCTCTGGGAAACTTAAAAAAAGAAAATTCCATACGAGAAAGTTTTGAGGAGAAATATAGCCCCGATGGATTCTGCTATGCGTTAGAGAATGGGAATTATTCACAATTGAGCAGTATGAAGGGGGAAAAAATGTGCAAAAGTCGTGTTTTTATTACGGGTCTGATAAGGTCGAGTGTTAGTAATACGATGATTCAACATGTAGCCTTAAAAATGAACTTTATTGAGTTTGTTAATAACAATACGAGGATTTATTCGGAGAGCAAACGAAAAATTTGAGAGAAGAAATGAGCTTTGACATCCGATAATTCCATTGGCCTATTATATTAATAGCGGATATGTATAAGTGATTAGGAAAATTGGAGTAACTGTACACCTCGACGTTACGAATATTACCTTGGAGTTAAAATACATCATTAACGTTTTTCCTTTGCATTTATTCACCTTTTATTATTGATTGAGAGTACGTGAGTGGGGAGAGCTTGGTGTGAATGTCTGATGCTTATGAATTTGTATTTCTGATATCATTAGAACAGAGATAACTTTTATTATTAAATATAAAGAAATATTGAAATGTGGGGTAATGTTGATTGAATATGTCACCAATGCGAGAGAACAAATACAAATGTTTCTATTGTACGGTAGATTGAATTATTTTGAGTTGCTAGTGGTATTCTTGGGGTGACGAGGAAGGTAAGTTGCATGTTTTTTATTTTTATTGAAGAAAATTATAGAAATTTGCATGAAAAATCACTGGAGGTCGGGTTTGAACTCACGACTCTTAGGTTTCCAGTCTGAGGCTTTACACACATGACTATCCACATTTTTCTGAGGCCGGATTATTTCTTGTTTTAATTAATTTCTCCTTGAGAATTATTCACTAACTAATTTCCTTAAACTATTTTTCTAGCGGTTGTTGTCTCTTATCTTTTCTCCCGCAGAATATCTCTTTTGATTTATCTGGCCCCAACAAACATAGTTTAGCCCCATCAGAATGAATTATTGGATAATAATCAGTAAAATCATTTTTTAAGTAATTTATAATTCCATGCCAAGGACCATCTATTGTGGAAAATTCATCTTGTACGTGATTTAAGTCTGCAAGACCGTTGCGGAAAATTGATAGAAATTAGGGAAATTCAGGTGAAGTTTCCCTGACATAAAAAATGAGTCTTAAAATAAATAAAAAATTTATGCGTTTATGCAATTTACGAAATTGCATATGAAATTACGTAAAAAGCATTCCTTACGACTCATTCCACCTTCTAGAGACATTTATGAAATTACGCAAGGTCACAGGTAAAAATTACCAAAAAAAATTACCCTGACATAAAATTGGAAATTTCGGATTTGACGAACGCAATGCGTCCAGACGCAAAAGCCTCAAATTAACCACAAAATCATCAAAAACTGGAGTACTACATTTTTATAAATATTCGGTATGAAATTTCAAAAAGACCTCGTGTCGCCTCGCAGCGTCACTTGTCGGAACCCGTGGACTCAGCTGACAACACAAAAAATGTGTCAACATAGTGTGTACGTCAAGTTGGGGTTAGGGAAAATATTTAGTTGACGATCGTAGCATGTGGTGAAGTAATAACCTGTTGGCCAGATGGTATTGTTGATGCTGGTATCATCGACAATTCTCAATTGAAGAAACAAAACAAAGGTTCATCGAATTATCACAGTGGACATTCGAGGATGGAGCAAACTGCTGTGCTTTGGATGCTGTCGGTGGTGATGCTGGTGGGATCGTACCTGGCCGGATCTCTTCCACTTGTGATGAACCTCTCCGAGGTGGGGATCATTCTTGTTTATTGTCTGATGGATTCGCAGGGCTCAGCTCATCTATTTTTTTTTTTTGTTCAGGATAAACTGCAGTTGGTCTCGGTTCTTGGGGCTGGCCTTTTGGTGGGAACCGCCCTGGCTGTGATCATCCCTGAGGGAATTAGGGCGCTTTTCAGTGAGGCTACTACTGCTGCTCCTGGGGCTCAGCATTCACACGATGAACATGGTGCGTAATTCTTCGTCAAGATGAGTGAAGAGGGCTTGAAATAAAATCAGTAGCGAAGTGGTAAAACGGTACATGTCAATTTTGAGTATTGACGATTAATATTTCGGAATCTAAGGGAGATGGCAAAATTTTGTTATGACCTTTTTTGTAGAGCCGATTGAGAGCTGCAACAAATGTAATTACGAAAATTTCGCTATCTCCCTTAGATTCGGAAATATTCCTCGAAAACTCAACTGGGAGAGGGAAAACGGACAGTCTCCAATCGTAAATCACTTGGGAATGGCAGAGTGGAATGTCGATTTTTTTTTGTTTTTCGAGATTTTTTTTAAGCTTCGAAATGAGACCTCATTCATCGAAATCGTGTCATTTTTTCAGGAGATATTGAGCATTGAAGACTCAATAAATGACGTGATGAAGAAATGGTTTCACAGCAATTCTCTAGATCAAAGAATTCTTTATTAATTCAAGATCAACGTTAATAATGCATATTAATATGAATAATGAAATGAATACTATTAGGTTGAAATCAAATCGACGATTATAATATCGACAATATCATCGACAATATCATCACGAGAATTTCACTCGTTACATTTCGAAATCACAGGGGCCTTTATCGTGCTGACGAGTTTACATATTCCATAACACTTATAACACTCATATTACATAATACTCATATAAAACAAATACATGTATTTGCAAATAATTCCAGACTAAAACAGATGGAGCACACGATAGCATGCCATTGTAACGTGACTTACTTATATCCCTCAAGGATTTTTCAAAATCATGCGCCTTGTCAGCAATTTCAGATATCGGGAACATTAATATATCCAAGGAATCATCACAATATTCAGTAAATTTGTTCACTGAAACCCAATTTTTAGTCATTCTTTCTTACGAATGAAAGCATTGCAATCGTTCAATTTTTAGATTCTGTAGAATAGAGAAATGGAGGACTAAAATAATTTTTAAAAATCTGTAATTTCGGCAGGTTATAGGTATTAATGAGAACCAACTCTGTGCTCAATTTCAGCCCAATTGACCCACCCATTTTTGAGGAATCGCCATTGTTTGTAAATTGTTTTTCGCAAATATCTCGAAAACCGAATCGATTTCAATTTCTTATTTCAAAATATTCGTCTGGATGCAATTCTATTCTTCTGTCTCAGTCGATAGAAATATATGTACCTGTTCATTCAAAATTTTCGAGATATTTCAAAAATTAAATACTCATGACTAGATAATTCGAAGATTTTGACTCCAACGGCACAAAAGTCCTAGACTAAAAGACAAAATTCTCGTATAAAATGAAGAACTTCCCAAAATTTCTATAATTTGTATTCTTTTTAGGCGATCCCCACAGTCTCATTGGAATCAGTCTCGTCCTCGGTTTCGTCTTCATGCTCCTGGTGGATCAGTGCTCGAACAGAAGATCAGGGGGAAAGGAAAAAAGTATGACAGCTACTCTCGGACTCGTGGTCCATGCGGCTGCTGATGGAGTTGCTCTCGGAGCTGCTGCAACGACATCCCAAGCTGACGTCGAAGTCATTGTGTTTCTAGCTATCATGTTGCACAAAGTAAATATCCAAGTGATATATTTTGTCTGCATTTTTGCATTTTCATCATTGATCATTCGTCATTTATTTCAGGCACCGGCAGCTTTCGGATTAGTGTCTTTTCTGCTTCATGAGGGAGTGGATAAAAAGAGAATTAGTCGACATTTACTGGTATTTTCATTGTCTGCACCTTGCCTGGCGCTCATTACGTATTTTGGAATCGGAAAGGTACGAAAATTTCTCATGACAGATTAATAAATTTTTTATGAAATTATTAATATTTATAATATTATTATAAATATTATAATATTATTATTTACATTATTATTATTATTATTATTATTATTTTATTAATATAATTCGTGATTATTGTAATTATGCGAAATTTCTGCAATCAGGATGAATTGATTACTTTTTGTTATTCTTATCGCCAAGGAAGGTTCTGGAGAAAATCAAAGTATTTTCTTAACATTTTGCTATTGACTGCCTTTCACCACTTCACTTCCACTTCACTGGAATAATTGGGGATTTTTAATCAATTTAGAAAGGCTTATTTTGAAAGGAGTGAGAGTAGGAAATCGTGCTTATTGTTAATCATATTAAAATTAAAAACGTAGATTTTCTAGATATCCATTTTCTACTCTCAATATATGAGATTTATTGGAATTTAATTGACATTCACATATGAATTTTCAACATTATGATTTTTATCGGGATTGGATATGAATCCTGAATTTCTTATTTATGTTGAAAGTTTAAGAAAATGACGTTTTCAAAATGTTGATAGCAATAACAGAAGTTTTAATATTGAAATGAACATCACATGAAGATGAATTTTAAATAAATTCTCTAGATATCCATTTTCTACTCTCAATTCAATAAATGAGATTTATTTGAATTTAATTGACACTTGCATTAAAATTTCATAATAAATTGAGTGAAATAGTCATTCATCCTCACTGATTGTCTCCATATGAAAATGATTGTCTTCAGGAGGGGAAGGAGACACTCAGTAATGTCAACGCAACAGGTCTCGCCATGTTATTCAGCGCTGGGACATTCCTCTACGTGGCAACAGTCCACGTGCTCCCCGAGCTAATGACAAGAAACAGCAACGCCTATTCCCATCTGCCCACAGCTGAGGGAGTGCCCGTCCCGTCATCAGGACTTAAATTCAAGGAGATTGTGGCTCTCGTAGTCGGTTCATTCCTCCCTGCCCTACTCACAACAGGTCATCATCATTGACACAAACAACTCGCAACATTCGATTTTGTTGAAACTATCGGAAACACGACGCGTTGATGAAAACAAAAATCATTTGTTGATCGTAATTTAAATAGTTTCGATGGGTAAGTGCAACTCACGGGGAAATCTCATGAAATTTGTAAACGTAACATGAATTCGAAATTCTTTCATACAACTTCTTTGTACGTGTACCTGAGAGGTTTTTGATATATTGTTATTTTATTATCGTTTTATGATACTTGGGACATTTATGCATGCAGAATTGGGTGGGATGTCATTTCAATTGAAGTATTATTCGATTTTTTCAAGTCATTAAATGTAAAATATTTCAAACTACTTTAACTTCATTTTTGAAATAATTTTTTGTTTCAAAAAAATCGTTAATTGAAGGAAGATTCGACGAATGGTTGAATGAAATGATAAATATTCATTTCTATTCAGCTTCAGAAGAAAAAATGAATAATAGGAATTTATTTGTCAGAAATAATCAACTCAGAGTACTTTCTAAAGTTTCATTCTTGTTGGATTTTCATAGGATAGTGCCCAACTCTGCATGTAACTCTCTTAGAAAATAAGTCTTCAATAATTCCACGTAATTATGATTTTTTACATAATTTATTCAGCGAAGATATCGTGAAAATCTATATTTTTGTTTCGATGGGGCTATGTAATTAGGTACAATCATGTAGATAGAGTGAGATGAAATGATGCGTGAATACACGTCACATCAGTAATGACATTTGATGGGTGTATTCCGGGGACTGATTATTACGAATACAGGGGAGTGAGTGCGACTCTTTGCTTTTGCTGGTGATGCAAAAATTCCAATATGAATAAAACATTTTTCGATGGAATGTGTACATTTTGTTGGAGTGCTGAGAATGAATGAAAAATTAAAAAAAGCAAAATGTATTTTATTCTTGGTTTGTAATCTTGAATTTATCTTTTATTTTGTTAATACTGTAATAATTAATAATAATGATTATTGAAGGTTGAACGATTGAAATAAGGAGCAACCAGACAACACAATTAACAGAAGAGAATTAATTTTTATTATTTGAACTATTTGTGATCAGCTTTTATTTTTGAGCCATCAAAAATGATAATGATGATGATGATTAATATAGTACTTGAGTGGTTTTAATCTAAGAAATGCTACTTGAAATCATTTGTATATTCAACTGCCGAGGTAGGACAGATGAAATATTTCGGCAAAGAAAAAATACTATTTGAAATAATTGAACGATTTTTTTATTGTTAGAGATGAAGTGATAATTGAGAGCTTCATCATGGGCCGGTTGCACCAAGCCCTGTTCGCTATTTATATCATTGGATTAAATTTGTTCCAAGGCAAGCCTTATGAGTTAACTGGCCGTTAACTGGGGATTTATTTAACCGAGCTTGGTGCAACCGGCCCCAAGAGAAAAAACCTTTCCCGCCCATTCAACTAGTGAAACAGTAAAAACAAAATACTAAATGATATTTCAAAAAGATGTTTTACTTCTCCTTTTTGGACGAATTAGATGGATAATGAATCATCAATTTGAGGAAAGGCGAATAAATCGCCGGAGATTGGGTTTGAACCCACGACCCTCAGGTTTCCAGTCTGAGCCTTTACACACATGGCTATCCACTCTGTACAGAAAATAGTATTTCAAAAGGCTACTTTATTTCTCCTTTTCGGATGGATTACATGGATAATGAATCATCAATTTGAGGAAATGCGAGTAAATCGCCGGAGATTGGGTTTGAACCCACGACCTTCAGGTTTCCAGTCTGAGCACATGGCTATTCACTCGGTACATTAAATAGTATTTTATTTTCGCCTCCATTGCAAGACAATATCAAAGATCTATTTAATTTCATTTCCACACAGACAAATAAAATAAATAAATGAAGAAAAATTAAATGAATACTATTGAATCGATCGAAATACTATTTATATTCATACGTATAAAAAAAATTCGTTACCCTCATGTTACTCATGTTGAAAATTCGAGGCGAAAACAATACGAACACGCAACAGTGCGTTATAACCTGTAAATCACGTGAGGCATTTCAAGTTGCACCACATGTGAACTTGAGAAAGTTTGTTGACATTTTGAATGCAAACAAAATCGAGAAGATGAGTCACATAGTGGTAATAAGGGGCTACAAGCCCGGAGATGAATTACACTGTCGTGATATGATAAAAGATGCCATTATGACATCCTTCAACTCTGCTTTCATCGCCAATCTGTTCAAAGAAGTAACGTTTCAATTGATGATTCTTTGCGCTGCTATTATGTTTATATTCTTCGGGCTCCCTTTCTCCGTTTGTTTACTCGTCATTCCTATTGTTATTTTTTCAACTTATGCTGCGACTTATCTCGGATTCGTCATGATTGCTGCGGCGACGAATCAAGAGATAACGAATGTTCCCAGGTGAGTTTTTTCCTGAGGGATTTTATCTGGTTTTTATTTCTTGTTTCTGTTCAGGGACTGAGGGAATGAGATTTGATAATAATTTATGTCGATCTTATCATCATTATCATCATCATTATCTTATTATCGTTATTATTATTATCATTAAGTTGATACTATTCACTAATGGTTTATCAGCATTAATTATTCTTTAATGATGAGAATAATCATCATTATTAGTATTCATTTTTTATTTGAGACTATTTTAATATTCCAATGTTCTATACGGTCAATAAACTGATGAATATTTTTTTAAACAATAAATATTATTTGAGACGATTGATTGATAGAAATATGTTGAAATATTTTTATCATTATTATTTGATTATCAATTTATTATTATTTATTGATTATGAGGAACAGTCTTAAGCCTCTTACAATCTTCAATTATTTTATGAATCTTCCTCAAGAGAATTTTTTTTTTTTTTCTCAAGATTTGTATAAAAAAAATGAAATAAGACTTAAATTAAATTAAATAATTTTTCAGAGGTTGAAAAATAGGGAAATTTAGACCTTCAAATAAAGAAAAAATTGAACTTCTATTTTACGTTTTCATTTCAGAATTTACATGTCCAATGCATTTTCTTGCTTCTGGGTAGCAGAAGCCTTCCAACCGCATTTGATGATGAGATCCCCCAAAGACTATCATTACACAGTTATGACGGAGCAACAATTTCGCGAGGGGAACATCGATGTGTCCTCGCAGGCCAGGAGAATAGTGGGCACAGTGGGCCTTTTAAAAAGCTACAAGGTCGAGAAAGGAGCGTGGATAAAGCGCCTGTTCGTCGAGGAGAAATATCGTAGAAAAGGAATAGGGTCTGCTCTACTGAGCACTGCCCTGCAATTCGCCATTGACGAGGGGTACAGTTGTGCAGACCTCGTGACCTCTGAGTATGCTGAGGGAGGACGAGAGCTCTGCTTCAAGAAGGGCTTCGAACTCAAGCAGATGTATCACAAGCAGATCATTGGGCCGATGGTCAGTTATCTGTTGTATGAGCTGACTTATCAGATTAAAGAGGAGAATGATTATTACAGCCGAGGGGAGACGAAAAATATGCTATTAAAGTTTCAATGATGTTGTTGCGCGATTTCTTCATTTCACAAAAAAAAAGTGAAAAATTTCAGGGGAAAACTGCTTTCTCGAAAAATTCTATTCAATTTTTATTGAGACTCCATAAGAAGTCTATCACAAAGTTGTTTTTTTGTGTGCAAATTCTATAAAAAATTGTGCAACTGTTCCGTGCGTTTTTCAAATGTTTTTTTATTAAGAAAAGTTTAGAAATATTGATTTTTCTATACTCATTCTGTTGTAATTTTTCCTATAAGAATTGTTGGGCGTGAATTTTCCAAGTTTTGTCTTCTTGGATTTTGTTGTGAGAAACAATAAGAACAATAAAAAAATTAATAAATTTTTTTTTAAATTATGGATAAGAATTTCTATAGAAAAATTGAAATAAAAAATATTGACTGCTTTTATGAAGAATCTTAAAGGAAAAATAACACTTTGCATAATTTTTAATAGAATTAGGGCAAAAAAAGAAAAGAATTGTGTAATTGAATTTTTATAGAGTTCCAGGAGAAGCTAAATCAAATTTCTTAAAGAGAGCGCTAGGTTTTGCAATCAAATACTTCCCTACGTGTTTCTATACGTTTCCGAATGATTAAATAGAAGATTCGAATGAAACACATTTTTTTTTCTATTTTCAAACAAAAAGAAATTGAGAAGTTGCAATGAAAAAAAGTTTGAATGCGTTTCATTAAATTGTTATATCGAACAATAAAAAAATTCAATGCATGTATACGGTTATCAAAACTATTTTAATAATGAGGTGAAGATCCAGTATTAAATGTTAAAAATTTACTTTATTTCTATTTTTACATGATGAATGAATAATTTTTGTACGAAATATAGATTTTTTACATTCCTAAAGCTGCTTTGTACGCCTCAATCTCTTTATGCTCCCAGTGGGAACCTTTGACCTTCGATAAGTATCTAAAACAAGGGAATTTGTTGATTGGAGAGTGTGGAACATAGTGGGCGGAGTGTACACCGTTAAAAATTTCAAGGAGACAATCTAATTTGGAATTTCAATTCCACTAAAGCACTGAATATGTGTGATAACGCGTTCAGAGAATCCAGTTTTTTTTTGGTTTCATAACTCCATCAATCGATTTTATCAGCAAAAGAAAATATTGATGGTCTCAATGGATGAAGTTTCTCAAATTTTTTAGGTGAATAAAAAAAATTGAATCCTGTAGATTTTTCAGTGGAAAAATTTTCAATTTGAATTTGAAATTTTCAACTCTGGTACAATTATTTCATGGGCCAGTTGGAACTATTTTACCTGCTTTGAACATTGCTTTCGTAGCACAAGGGGGCGATATTCAAACAGGAAGTTTAGAAGAGACATTTAATAAGTCTTCGATATCGTGCGCTAAATATAGAAAAATAGAAAAAACCGAGACTTTAAGTGCTGATAATAAACTCAAGTGCGCAATGACCCCAAAGATGATTATATAGCGAGAGGTTTTGTTAGTCTTTTAGACTTATATGCGATTGGGATTTTCCACATGCAAAAGTTCAAATAGAAGCGTTGATTTGGAATTTCAAGTCCACTGCGGCATTGAATACAAAGTTATTTTTCGGTTTCATAAATTCAGCAATCAATTTTATTATCAGGAGAGAATATTAATGGCCTCAATGCACGAAGTTTTTCATATTTTTTAGATGAATTCAAAAAATTCCACTTGAAAATATAAAAAAACATGGAGAAACTTCTGATTCAAATAATTGATGCCTCGGGGCAATTCTTTGGATTTTTCAATGCAAAAATTTTCAATTTGACTTTGAAATTTTCAACTACGATACAATTATTTCATGGGCCCACACAGGAAAAAATTTAATAGAACAACCTAGCGAATTCGCTAGGCAATCTATTGGATTTCTCTATTAAATTCTATTAAAATGTTTAACCGAGAATATTCTGTAGAAAAAGTAAACAGAATTCGATTTTTCTATACAACTTATTCTATTGAGATATTTTCTATAGAATTTTTCATTTGATTTTTCTGTTTTTTTCATCAAGAAAAAGAAACAACAAAACTTAGAAAATTTGAACCGAGGAATGAAATCTCATTGACTTTTTCTGTAGAATATTTTCTATTGGACATTCCACTCAATAGAAATCCAATCGTCTAGCGAATGCGCTAGATTCTCTATGGAATTTTTTCATGCGTGCGCTAGATACAGAAAAATAGAAAAAACCCGAGACCTTAAGTGCTGATAACAAACTCAAGTGCGCAATGAACCCAAATATGATTATCGAGCGAGAGGTTTTGTTGCTCTGTAAGCGATCTTCCAGACTGATATGCGATTGGGATTTTCCACATGCACACTTGTTACCAAGGGGACACGAATGCCCATATCTAGAATAATTACCTCTCCACAATTTCGTTCAGCGATGTTTTTTCCTCGTCTGTGATGCCATTGTACACAACATCCAAATTCATTCGCAACTGTTCCAAGTTCTGCATTCCAATGAGATTAGTCGCAATGTCGGGGTTCTGCATTGCGTACCAAACAGCTAATCTCGCCAGTTTTAAATCGTGATCGTTGCAGTATTGAACTGCCTGACGACATTGGTTTTTCGTTTCTTCACCCGCTGGGTGCCAGTCTGGGGGCCCTTCGTTTGTCAGGAGGCCCATGCAGGGAGCCGATGCATTTATTATTCCTATTTTATGGTCCTGAGAATATAATTGGAGAGAAATTTTGGGAACAAAATTTAATAGAAAAATTTGAGTAAATGTCTATTAATAAAAAAAAATTCAATTAATTTAAGTAGAAATAAAATAGGATTTTATTGTAAAGGGAATACGCTGATTTTTCAATTCACTTTTTTGCCCACGACTTTTTGTAGAAAAAAATTTGAAAACTCAGAATAAGAATAACTGTAGAGAAAGCAATATCTATTGAATTTTTTTTAATATAAAAATATTGATTAAAAAACGCAGGGGAAAATTCCACAATTTTTGATAAAAAAACTCACAAAAATTGATTTTGGCATTGAATTTCAGTAAAAGTTGAATAAACTTCTGAAGTCGTTGATGAGTTTTGACCGAATTTTGTATCATTTTGTAGTTCTTGGCCTCTGGGGTCATTAGCTGATTCGAAAGATATAAAATTTAAGTCGTCCAAATGTCATTTTAATGCATTTGTAACACGGTGGGTAATAGGTTCTCATGGGTGTGCGGGGTAAAATGGACTCATTTGACTTTTCTTGAAATGTTATTCACTCGTTGAATTCTGGTGCAAAGGCATAATTGTTCTTCCTTTTGGCAACAAAATTCTTTCTTCTTCAGTGGATGAATTTGTTTTCAAGTTATGAAGATTGAAAGTAAAGTTCAGTGTCCATTTTGCCCTAAATCTTCATCAATCAGCCAACGACCTCAGAGGCCATGAACCTCAAAATAATAAAATTCTAATGAGACTCAAATAGAATTCCAATAGGGTTTCAACATAAATTCAATAGAAACTGAAATCATGAACGCGTGTGAACAAAATTTGATGGAATTTCTATTACACATTTTATCAACTCAATTAAATATGCGATAAATAGAATGTTTTAAATAGAGTTCTAATATAAATTGAATAGAATTTCAATAAAAATTTAATAATTTAATAAAAATTCATTATGAAAATAACGAAAGAAAACTGCAGATAAAAATAAACTAGAAAAAAAACAGTTTTAATAAATTAAAAGAAATTGCAAATGACGCGATTTCTTATAATCACCTGGAAAAATGGGATATACGACAGGAGAGTATCATCAATGAGTGTATGCCTCGCATACGATAATATCACAGATATATTAATGTTGCTCTTATCAATGCACTCTTTCAAAACAGAAACTGGATATCCCGTGATTCCGATGAATCTGGCTCTTCCCTGGCGGACCTGACGCGAAACCTCTGGCAGTGTTTGAGTTATGATGATGTCCAGGGATGGAGCGAATTCTACATCGTGAACCTACGAATCCGCAATGAGAGATGAGTTGTCTCCGTTATTTAACCCTAATTGATCACCTGACGCGAACCTGCGACTTGGACACCTTCGCGGGGGTTTGCCGCCGCGTTATTTAGGCTCCGGCGTTGCCGAATTCACTCTACACTGCCCGGGCGCGTTTAGCGAGTTTCCGGCAACGCCGCACAACGCGCAATTTCACTGAACGCGGCGAAAAAATTGTTCAACTGTTGGAAATGATTTTTTTTCTCCAAGAATTTGAGATGTAATTTTTTTTTTAACGCCAAAAAATTTTCCAGATACTTCAGTTGATGAATTTTTTTTTTTTTTCGGATTTTTCCGGGCAGCCAGCAGATGCCAAAAAAAGAAGAAAAAAAAACGCGCTACGGCGTTGCCCTCGCAAATGGTGACCAATCGGGTTAATCATGATGACTCAATCACACTCACTTGTAAAACATCGACATAATCGAGCTGAAGGAGTTTCAGGCTCTCTTGAACACTTCTCCGTGTTCTCTCGGCAGTGAAATCGAACATGTGTTCGAAATTCAATTCATATCTTCCGACTTTTGTCGCGATGTAATAGGCCTCTCTGGGGACCCCTTCAAGGGCCTAAAATCGTTGCCTTTTGAGAGAATGTCTTTCATTTTTTTAGGCTTTGGTTGAGTAATAGGTGTTACAGGTGAAAGTTCGTTCAATTTCCGTGACCCCGAAGCGAAAAGTGAAAGGAATTATTATTTTTTGTTTAGAAGATTTCAACATTTGGCTTATTATATTGAAAAAAAATAGTGAAGGATTACAAAATCATGTATTTGCGAAATTATTCAAGTTCGAAAAAATTGAGCTGAGTGATTTCTGTCGAAAATATCTCAATAGAATAATTTGTGCAGGAAAATGGAATTGTAGTAATTTTACCAATTGAATATTTTCCGCTGAACATTTCTGTTGAAAAAAAAACGCGCAGTTAAGTTACGAAATTTCTCAGTAGAATTGGCCGCAAGCTAATAGAATTTCCTAGCAAATTCGCTAGATTTTTCCACGTAATTTTGTAGGGAAAAGGTCGCAATGTTTTTAGGCGGATTAAATCTAAAATTAAACGAACTTCTTCCTAAACATGATATATGGAATGATTTTTACTTTTCCAATGGTTCTTTCGGATCGACCTTGACCATACCAGGGGGCTGTGTCGATATAATTAATTCCCTTGCGGAGGGCCTCACGCACGGTAGCAATAGCCTCCTCTTCATCGTACGTCCTAGTTACAATCAAGTGAATGAAGACTAAAAAAATCATTGTTCAACTGGGGTTAATCTACGCATTCAATTAATTTGATATAAAATTATTTACTGTCTGCAAAGGGTTGTTTTTCATAAAGTTAAACACTTTACCCCACTACTGGTCCGTACAGTGAACTCGGCAGGTATCACAAAAAATAGGATGCGTTACACGTGCGTGCGAAAAGTGGAACTTTACGCACTAGTAACGCACTAGTCTGAGAAGAATTAAACTATTGATTGGGGCTAAGAAAATGTTGAGAATTTTCTTCTCACCCGTAATGACAACCAAGAGGAGCTCCCCCAAATGATAATTTACTGACCATCAGGCCAGTCTTCCCCAGAGGCCTGTACTCCATTGCTCTGACAGCCTCCAGGTCGTGGAAACCCTCGACATATGTCGCTGGTAAGCTAGACCTGCGATTTCAGAGATGAAACGAAATCGATTAAATTGAGGGAGAAAATGTTCAATAATTCTATAGATAATCTTCCTCATTCACATTGCATCTTGCAAAAAATTACTTTTTTCTAAAGGTTTTCTTGTTTTTAATAAATAACAGAATTTATGCAGAAACTTTCGAATCCTTTATGTTTTTGAATGAAATTAATTTCACGGTGGAAAATTGATTATTTCAAGAATTGAACTTTAACAATTATTTTACGAATTTCAATTTTTAATTTTCATTTTTTCCAAATTTTTAAAATGTTTCCTAACGAATCAAAATGAAAAACAGTCTATTTTTTATTTATTTTTTTTTATTTTTATTTTATCTATCAAAAAAGGGTCGTAATTTTCTGAAATTTAGTATCAATCGCCCGTTAAATATCATCTCTGACATTTAAATAAAAACATTGAAGAAAATTTGAATAAAAAAAAATTAGTCACGAAGTCCTCAACATAGTGACTAATTACGATAAAGCATTTCCTACGCATAAACAAAAAGCGGAGCAAAACCGAGATTTTAAATCTTCAATCTCTCACGATCGACACAATCCATCGAATTTCCCCCCTAAGTATCAAAAATAGACCTCGAAACTGGCGGGAAAGCCCCGAACGCCCCTAATTTTCAAAATTTCCCCCTCAAACCCGTCCTCTGCCCGCGTCACCCGCGACCTCGCCACCTCAAACTCGCAAAAATTAATAACCCGCAGACTGCACAATACTGCATCCGTCTGCACCCGTCACCGCCCGTCAATCATCGAGCCTCGCTCATCAAATCAAAGTCATTCAAAAATATCCGCACAAATCCCCGCGAATGAAAATCAATGCAATGCACTCACATTATCTCTCCGCAGCCTTCACTTTCAAACAAAGAAAAAAAAACGACAACTAAAAAAAATCATGTCCTCGCTATTGGACTCGGCGAACGGAACTGCCCGCTCAGCTGCCTCTCGCGTCTCGCCTGCAACCGCAGTGTTTATCCCCTTTTTATGTTCTCCGATAACCCAACAATGTCGATATCAACGGTACCCCACACCCAGGACTTAACGATGTTCACGAGAGAAGTGGGATATTCGAAAAATGCAGCAAATGTCACGCAATTTTTTTCGCACATTGTTGAATCCATTTAGGCATTTCTTGCAAAATTTCAGAAACCCCAGGGTCAGGGCAGCAACAAAAATGAATTCTAAAGTTGCTGCGTACACATGAGGTTAAAGGGAGCATCGATAACTCGTACATTTTCCCTGCATTATCAACAGACTGGCAATGTGGAAGAATACTGGAATTATCGATGACCCATTAATTAAACCTCATACACAAGCAGCAACATTAAAATTGATTTTTGGTATTGTCCTGAACCTGGGATTTTTGAAATTTTGCAGGGGGTGCCTAAATGGATTAAATAATACGTGAAAAAAAGAAATCTGCGGGTGGCTGAAGCTTCGATACCGTAATTTTACGTGGATAAGTCCACGGCTTCCCTTTCCTTCACTGAACATTGTAGTTGTTCAGTGAATATATTGTTACGTATTTGCCCTTTTCCTCCCTCTCAACCACCTTCATGTACGATCGCCTCTTTCTTTCCCATTATTCTTTTATCTTGTTTTCTAGTCCACGGACGCATCAGTCCTTTTTGTATTTCTTTTTATTATTTATTTCACCCGACATTCTTTTAATAAACATTTATTCTTATCAAATATCTCGTATTTTACAATATTTATGTATTTGAAGAATTCTGGATTTCGCACCGTCGCGTCATGATAAAACGTTTCTTATAATCACGATACGATTGAATTGTTATGTACAACCAAAATCCCTAAACAAACGTTCAACATATTTCATTCACAACGAACTCAACACATACAAACACCCTTGCGAATTTTAGCACGGACCCCCAAATTTGATCTATTTTGTGCAATAATAACCAACTGTCGGTATTTTGCCGACCAGCACTAAGGATTCCTCAAAATTGTAATTTATTCATAACCAAAAAACTGGAGAATTTTCTGGCAAAATTTGGAAATCGCTAGAAAAATCTAAATATTTCCAGAGCATTCTAGAAAGTTTTAGAATTACGATAGATGGCAACGCGCCACAGGTATGGCCAAAGCGTCTCTTTTGTATTCGAAGTTTAATAAGTTTATAATAAATACTATTTGTGGTTAATTGATAAATATTAGTCATTACGTTATCCTGATTCGATTTCCCGCACGAATCATCACTCAAAACCCACAAGGAACGACCAATTAGAGGCCCGAGTTGAACGTTAATTAAAGGCCCGATTTGAACGTCGTTAACATCCCTCGGTAAGAGAAACCGCTGCGGCAAAGCACTGCGCATGCGCTCCCAGCGCCTCCCATGCACCCACACACATACACACACACACACTAGTCTCCCGAGCGCCTGCCATGACAGTTTTAGTCGCTCGGTGCTGCTCGATGGCAAACCACATTAAAATCGCAGTTTAGTCCCCATGTTCGTCATCATTTTTACAAATTAAGTGAGTCCCTTGGGGTCGGATGTCAGTCGCGAGTGCTGTCCCCCCGCCGTCCCCGAAAAAACCGTGAAACAGACACCCGAGGGGCCGAAGGGTGTGAAAGTTTTCCACGTTCAACGGAATTTCCTCGCACGCGTTCACTCCCTCGGCGAAAAAACCCCGCAAATAACGGATAATCCGGTGTTCATTAGCTCCGTGACACTAAAAATCGTTCGGTCTGTGAAGAAACAACGAGTGAGGCATGTGTGCGAGCCGATGTGTGGTGCATTCAGTGTCTGATGGGCTGTCAGTGGGGTTCAGTTGACGAGGGGCCGGCTTGTTATGACACAGGTGCACCAGGTTTGGGGGAGTCCACCACCTCCCGAAGGGAAACATTGAGTATTAAATTGAATATTTGTTGGACGAGTGCTTTGGCAGGTTGAGGTTACTCCAGTGCTCGCGAGTGATAATTTCCCGCATTTAGTGACTAGTCATTGAGAGTAGCACGAGTAGAAATTGATTGTCAAGAGCCTGAGGGAGACATAATAATTTAGAAAGTGTTGTTTCTTTCGAATGTTCAACGAATTCTGTTGTTATTTCTGCAAATGGAGTTCCTTCACGTCAGTTTATTGATGTAGAAATTTACTGAGAAATCTGATAATACCATACTAGACATTGATTGTGTCAAGAAGCTGAAGGAGCTAAAATAATTAAGAAAACGTCTCTTTTTACTATTCAATGAATTTTGTTGTCATTTCTCGAAATGCAGTTGCTTAACGTCAATTTATCGACGTAGGAATCATCGAGGAGGTTAATTGTACTGAAGGTTTGGGAAAAGTTGATCAAAAAACGTCATTAATAATACCACAACTAGATATTGGTTATGTCAAGAGCCCGAGGAAGCCAAAACAATTGAGAAAACCGCTCTCCTGTTGACTATTTAATCAACGTTGTTAGTGTCACGTGGAGATGGCATTGAAATTGGTTGAGAAATCTCATTAAGAATACCATTACTAGACATTGATTGTGTCAAGAGCCTGAAGGAGCTAAAATAATTAAGAAAACGTCTCTTGTTTCGACTATTTATTTAATTTTGTTGTCATTCCTGAAAATGCAGTTCCTTAACGTCATTTTAATCATCGAGGAAGCCAAAACAATTGAGAAAACCTCTCTCCTGTTGACTATTTAATCAATGCTGTTGTTAGTGTCACGTGTAGATGACCCAGACCATCGATTAAATCGAAGGATTGGGGGAAATTGATTGAGAAATCCCATTAAGAATACCATTACTGGACATTGATTGTGCCAAGAGCCTGAAGGAGCTAAAATAATCAAGAAAACGTCTCTTATTTCGACTATTCACTGAATTTTGCCTTCATCTCTCCAAATGCAGTTCCTTAATGGAACTGAAGGACTGGAAAAACTTGATCAAAAAACGTAATTAATAATACCACAATCAGATACTGATTACGTCAAGAGCCTGAGGAAGCCCAAATAGTTGAGAAACCTCTCTCCTATTGACTATTCAATCAATTACCTTATTTATTGTTTATATTTCTCAAAATCTCACTCCTCCCCATCAATCTACCAACCTAGAGATCACCGATAGCACGATTCAAACCGAAGGATTATGAGAAAGTGATCGAAAACTCCTGCCAACCCTCAGAAACTGAACAAAAATAAAACCCTTCTGCCTCCGGGGATTCCCCTATCTATGAAACTAGAATGGAAACAAATCCTCAGAGGTTAGATTGACAGTCTTTCCGGCACGCCCCATAAACTCCTTCCCTTCATGCCTCTGACGAACAATCCCCCAGATTCAGTTCTGCCCCGCGAAATTGAAGAGCAAACTGATGCTGAATAAACCCACCCCAATCCTCAATTGATGGAGGATAACCACTGACTCCCCAAAGATGTTCAATTTCATGAAGAAGACAACCGAGAAGGAGGAGAAGGAGAAGAGAAAGCGCGAGAAAAAGGAGCGAAAAGATGTGAAGAAGAGGGAGAGGGGTAGCATGTCCACTGAGGAACTCCTGCGACTCGACGAGATGCGAAGATCCCTGAAGATTCGTGGTCGCCGTAAGGAGAAGGAGAAGTTGCCGAGTGGTATAACAGCTGACTACAGTGCATCATTTTTCGCTCAGCTTGACCGTGACCTGCCTGACAGCTCGATTAATCCAGCTGGTACCAGCTGGACTCGCACGCCAGACGGTCTCACCCAGAGTGACTCGTCCGAGGCGTCGCTGACGTCACTGAGTCATGCTGTTGGTAGGACGCTGCCACCGCTGCCACCGAAGCCCCCCAAGAGAGGGATCCTGAAGGGGCCGAGGCTGAGCATCACTAGTATCACTAGTGTTGTGGAGACAACTGTCACGCAGAATGGCGGTGAGAGTGAGAACAATCACTCGGAGGCTAGCAATCTCCTTGTGAGGAATACACTTCAGAATGAAGTGATTGCTTATCAGAATTTACCGAGTCAGGGGAGCGATGTGTGCAGTGAGGAGGAGTCGCTGTACCGTGGGAGGAGCCCTCAGGGCCAGGAGTCGAAGCTCCTGCTGGTGACGAGTGCCAGCCCCTCTGCTGATTCCTTGACTGACACCACCAATTCCTCGTTTGCTACTCCACCTTTCAGTTTGTCGCCGGTGGGGGAGTCCCAGGGCTTCTCCAGGTGGAGGTCGTCAGCTTCGTTTGAGGATCAGGGGATCGAGCTACCGCTCCCGGGGATCGTTCCACTTGTCATGCAGCAGCCGAGGGAGCTGACCATACAGAGGCAACCTCCTCCGAGGAACGATTTTGGGTTCTCGTTGAGGCGAGCTGTTATTGTTGAACGAGGGGTCAATGGATCCGCGCAGATGAAGCCGGTGACTTTTGCGGAGCCGGGGGCTATTGTGCAGAATAATAATGATACCGGGCTTCTGCCTGGGGATCGGCTCATCGAGGTCAATGGGATCAATGTCGATGATAAGGCGAGGGAGGAGATCATTGATCTTATTAAGGGGTCGGGGAATAGTGTGACGGTTAAGGTGAGTTGGGCAGTTTTTCGGGGAGTTATTGAGAAATTTGTTTTTTGGGGTCTCAAATTAATTTAATTTTATTATTAAATTTTTATTATTTAATAATTTAATTATTAAATTATTAAATTATACACAATGTTATTATTAATGTAATTATTAATTTAATAATTTGATTATTTAATAATTGAATTATTAAATTTCGATTGAGGGATGGGGGAAGGGCTGGAAGATCCTTGCTGGGAGAGGGATGGGAAATATCTCGAACGAATGGAGAAAGTAAGGCGGTTTTCATGAGTACAATCGCCTTGCGGCGGACTTTTATGAAGCCCATTCTATGAAACAGGAATAAACGAATCATAATTGTCCAAATTATTTAGGTCCGAGGAAACAGAATAATTCTACTTTCTGAATATTGCGTTTACTAAGGTTTTCTTCGAACAAAGTTGATTAGAATTGATAGCTAGAATTATGAGATTATCTCATATTCTTGACGTTAAGGATGTTCTACACCCTTTCTGCCGAAATTCACGTTTTTTTAATTTTTCTGGCAAACTTATGATGGAATTGACGTGAAAAAATATAACGTTTTTGCGTTTTGTCATTATTTAATGACTGAGGAAATTTTAAGGTGGTGCGAACATTTTCCTGCGTTTTCTCTAAACTTTTAAAAAGAATCACAAAACTGTAGAAAAAACGCATGAAAATTATCGCACCACTACGCAACTTCGTGAGCCATTAAAGAATGACAAACCACAAAATCGTTATATTTTTTCACGTCACTCCCATCGATAATTTGCCAGAAAAATGAAAACAACGTCAATTTTGGCTAAAAGGGTGTCGAACATCCTTAAGGAATAGGAGAGTCTGAATGCAATGTAGTGAAAATGATGATCGATTTTTTCACTTTGAACAAATAATATTAATATCCAAATACAACATTTCTGATATGAATAAAAAGAAGCTGTGACTCAATATTCCAAATGAAGTTTTAATTTTTAATTTGGTGATGAAAACACGAGATGACAATATTCTAAGCACGGAATTGTATTGATGAGATGAACAACAGATTAATTGAATTACCGTGTGAACTGACTAAAAATTGATAACAGTGTGGGCACGCACTTTTACCAGAGCATCAACCAACATTGAATTCCAGAAATTCACAATCTCTAAAGTGCGTCCTAGAAGGAATTGAGTCGTAATTATGATTAAAACCTTATTCAGCGAGCACAGGAATTAGGACATGAGCAAATCATTTGTTGTCGTATGAAAATTTAACAGCTGATAAATTGGGACATATGATTCTCATCGGTCGTATTGCCTTTTGCAATGAGAATTATTATAAACAATTAACTGAAAAATGTAGCTGGACATAAATTTGCTGAGATTTTTCATGTTCAATCCCAAAATTTGCCAATTTCTTGATAAATTCTGCGAGAACTGTCAACAGTGCAATACCCACAGGAGTTAACGTTCTAAAATATCAAAGTGTTGCCTGTATCAGCAGCATTACAACTCCATACACTGGTACATGCTTTCCTTTCGCACTCCTTTCACATAAACCCGTCCGATGGATGAGCGACCAATGAGTGCCCATAGAGCAACCAATAACGGAATGCACTTACTCTCGGAAAAGAATGTTCGTTCGCGGTATTTCTGCACCTTTTGAGCAGCCAACAATGTGCCCCTCTGGTTGAACCAGATGATGGGCAATTCACATCAACTGGAGGGCATGTGTGCACATACCGGTGTCTGTGGAGCATACGGGTGTCTGCCATTGGTCCACAAGCACCGGTAGTGCCATATACTGGCTCATTGTTCTTTGTCACTTCCGCAACAAACGCGTCGTTGTAACGACAGTGCTCTTCCCCGTTTACAGATTTTCATGGGGGGAATTTCAAACATGAAAAATTCATTTTGTATTCTTCGGGTTATTCCTGATGTTATCAGCACTCGACAGGAATGAGATATTTTCAGGTTTTTTCGTTCTTTATGGCGCGATCTGCTTCTGGGATAACGAAGGGAGTCGTAAAATTTATCTGGAAAACTCGGAGAATTTTTTTAGAAACAACGTGATTGTTTTCTAGCGGCAGTATCTGCGGACTGCATGATACGATTTTTACGAGTCAGGTCTCATTTTGAAGTCTGAAAAAATACCTTGAAAATGAAAAAAAAATCGAAAAATTTCACTCTGTCGTTTTCGAATTATTGAACTTCAAAGTCGTTTCATTTTTCATTTCCTCAGGGGAATTGATGTGGAATGAAAATTACTAAATTGTCAATATTTTATGATCTAATGATGTGATTGTTGTGAGTCAGATTTCATTTTAAAGGTTGAAAAAAATTCTTGAAAATGAAAAAAAAATCTGAAAATTTCACTCTGCCGTTGTTGAGTTATCAACGATTAAAGACGATGCTTTTATGCTTTTTGCCCTAACGTAAACTTGAAGGAATGAAAAGAGAACGAAAATTCTAGATCATTTCACGTTTGCCCATGAAAGTTACGTTGCCACTGATTTTTCTAAAATGATTGATATGTTCAGGTTCAACCAGTAGCAGAATTATCGGAACTATCTCGACGAGGTGGCTCGGATGGTCAACAGGTTGAGCTTGCACCTGCGAACATACGGGGAGGTACACTCAGGCGTTCCGGAAGCCAGCGATTTCATCAGAATACGGTGAGTTATCATTTTAGACCTATTCTAATTGAAGCATTGGTAAATTCAAATTGAGCTCCGAAATTTATAAAAATTCCTTAAGTGTCAAAGAATTTTTGAAGGCTTAGAAAATTGAAGCAGATTAGAAGAGTCTTCAGAAGAAATGAATAATTCAAATGAATAAATAATTGAAGAATAAATTATCTGCGAAAATGCCACATTCATTGGTTCAGTAAAGAATGTGCTTAAATGTCAAGAATTGTCTGGTATATTCCAGGAAGAAATTATCAACAGTGCAATACGCACAGAACTGTAAATATTTCCTAAAGTATTCGTCAAAATTGTTCACTGTTCCATGGAAAATGCTGACCCATTTGAATTGAGGTATTGGTAAATTTAAATTGAGCTCTGAAATGATAAAGAAATGGTTTAAATGTCGAGTTTTAAATTTGAAGATTGAAAAATTCTTTTAAAAAATAATAATTCAATAAATAAATAATTGAGGAATAAATAATCCGCGAGAATTCCAAATCCATTGGTTCACTAAAATAAATAACCCTAATTGAGCTCCAAAAATAGAAAGAAAATGGGCTTAAATGTCAAGAATTTCCTGGTATATTCCAAGAACAATTATCAACAGTGCAGTACGCGCAGAACTTCAAACTATTTGTCACAATTATTCACTGTTCTGCGGAAAACGCTGACCTATTCTAATTCCGACATTGTTAAATTCAAACGGAGCTCTGAAATTTAAAAAAATGCCTAAATGAGAAGAATTTAAAGGCCTGGGATATTGAAACAGATTGGAAGATTCTTCAGAAGAAATTAATAATTCAAAGAAAAAAATTATTGTCATTTCACATAATGAAATCACTTAAAATTTTAATATTTTGTAAACGATTTGTCACAATTATTCACAGTTCCATCGAAAACACTGACCTATTCTAATTGCGAAATTGTTAAATTCAAATTGAGCTCTGAAATTGAAAAAAAAAAATGCTTAAATGTCAAGAATTTCCTGGTATATTCCAAGAACAATTATCAACAGTGCAGTACGCGCAGAACTTCAAACTATTTGTCACAATTATTCACTGTTCTGCGGAAAACGCTGACCTATTCTAATTGCGACATTGTTAAATTCAAACGGAGCTCTGAAATTTAAAAAAATGCCTAAATGAGAAGAATTTAAAGGCCTGGGATATTGAAACAGATTGGAAGATTCTTCAGAAGAAATTAATAATTCAAAGAAAAAAATTATTGTCATTTCACATAATGAAATCACTTAAAATTTTAATATTTCGTAAACGATTTGTCACAATTATTCACAGTTCCATCGAAAACACTGACCTATTCTAATTACGACATTCTTAAATTCAAATTGAGCTCTGAAATTGAAAAAAAAAATGCTTAAACTTCAAGAATTTGAAGATTGGAAAATTCTTAAAAAGAATAATTCAAATTATTCAAATAAATAAATGATTGAGGAATAAATAATCCGCGAAAAATCCATATTCATTGGCTCACTAAAACTAATAACCCGAGAAGATGTGAAAGTAAATAGAAGGAAAATTGAGCCACCGCGAAAGGGGTCGAGTGGGTCGTCATTCAGGATCGGCCAAGCGAACAGTCAAGATGGAAAGAGGTGCATAGTTGGCATTAGGCTAGAGATAAATTGACGCTAGAGTGAGACAGAATGAAGCTCTTGCTTTTCCACCCACATTACGTACCCCGGTGGTAACTGGCGCAGCATAGTAATCATGTAACGGTACACCTCGCCTTCCGTATCGTACTCGTCGCATCTCTCGTTCAAACGCTCGCCAGTTGCTGAGGGAAAACACCTCTAACCCTGCGATGGAACTATGAGGAAGTTCATCAACGTCGAACTTGTGTGAAAAGGCTGGTGTTATTTTATTTGAGGATATTGGAGTCACATTCTAGCCCAAATGGCAGAACATTTGGAATGATTTTGCATTTTTTACATTTAAGGCCCGGGTGCACTATCTTTCGAGTGTTATCTGGATTTTTTTCATCTTTCGTAATCCAAAATTGTCAATTGAGTGGTTCATCATGTAGAAATTCCCAAAAATTATGATAGAATGAATTAAAAAAATGAAAAAAATTCTGAACTTTTTCAAAGAGCGTTTTTAATTGAGATTCAGAATGAGTTGAAAAAAGTGGAAATCTCCTCATGGGGAGTGACAGCTAGGTATTTCAATTTTCAAAACAGTGGTATGTACATCTGCCATTTTTATGTGATGAAAGTGTGATTTAAAAATTCTCAAAAATATTACAACTTTTTTCAGTGTGGGAAAAGATTTACGAAATCAGTCTTCCCCCTGCATGCATAATATTGGGTGACAGGCCGCCATTTGTCAGCGTAAATCAGATACATTTTTCAATTTCTTGTTATTCAACTTATTATGAATATAAATTAAAAATGCTCTTTAAAAAAATTGAGAATTTCTTCTACTTTTTTTTGATTATTCATTCATAATTTTTCAAAACTTCTGCATGATGCAGGACTCAATTGACATGCAATTTCAGATGACGATAGATGAAAAAAACATCGAGATAACGTTCGAAAGATAGTACACCTGGGCCTTAAGCGAATGAAAAAAGTGACGGATGCAATTTATATCGAGATAGTAGACCTTTCTGATCCCAAACCTTCCAAATATACGCACTCGCCGGACGTAAAGGCTCGCGACCGAATCGATCCCGCCCACTCCGGAAGTCTTAAGACCCGGCGAATCTTCGCTGAAATTCAAGAGTACATTTACTTAAATTTTTATATTCTTATCAATTTTCATGGAAAAATTAACCTAAAATTGATAGTTTCCATTGATTTGACAAATCAAATTTTTAATATTTATTCATATTCCAAATTCCACTAAAGATTTCATACAAATTTGATAGAAAATAACATTTTCAAAATTTCAAACCATTTTCATTATTGGTTGACAAAAAGAGTTTTTTAGGAACACAATTTTCCTAGTGAAAATGAAGTAATCATTCCATTTGAATCCAAACGTTCTGCTGAAGGTAAAATAGTTGTTTCATTTTGAGGTAAAACTTCATTAACTGAAAAACAAAATCACAAATAAATCATAATAAATTGCAAAATCAATGATTGCAAGAAGTGTAAATATTTAGATTAAGTTAATAGAACATTACTGATAGTGTAAATAAATCTCGTAGATTTGAGCACTTTAAACATAAGAAAACTGAATAGAAAAACTAATGGATGCACGGAGAGAAATGTTCAGTAACAATTACAGAATTCACAATTCACTCACCGATTACGGAATCGACTCACAATCAGACAATTCAAGTGACGGTGTCGTAATTTTCCACAGGAGATTCAGATAAAAATTACGGAACGCTCGGAAAAAAATCCGTGACAGTTCCGTAAAATTTCCTTCAACTGCCTTTCACCCCGGAATTACGGAAAAGATACGTAATTTTTACTGAATATTTCTCTCCCCGCACTCGAATCGTACGCACTCACCGGACGCAAAGGCCCGCGAGCAAATCGATCCCGCCCAGTCCGGAAGTTCAAAGACTCTGCGAATCTTCCAGTCTGCGAAAATCCCCCAATCAATCATAAATTCGCGATGATAGGGATGCCCTGCACAGCGGAAGTCTCTCTAAACGAAGAACGCTCGATGTCCTTGAGCAGGCGCGCTTGCCCTTCCGCGATGCCATTTCGGTGCGGCATAGCATTCTCATGAAAGCCTATGGCATAGACAATTGAAAACAAAGGGACAATGAGGAATATCGAGGGGGATTACTCCGAGTGCGGATATCTGTCTGCCATTTTTTCAAGAATTTCGAGGGATCGTCAGGCCGAGCCAACAATGAGGCCTTTCAATTTGCAAGACACTACTCTGATATCTTTCATTAATGGAAAATTTTCATGAACTCCAACACAAATGGAGAATTCAGAGTTCGTTTCGAATTTAATAGAGATTTTATTTTATTGTTAAAAAATTATTCAATTCTGGGGAAAGGTAATAATGAAATTTGAATTTGATTTTTGATCTTCAAAATGTATGAATTTTATGAAAATTCAAGTAAAAATTGTTTAGAATTCTCAACTTACTCAAAATTCATTAGAATGTGAAATCTAATTGTCAGAATGAATAAAAAATTTCGTTGTCAGTGGAACCTTCACATTTGAAAGTTCGAATATGAAAAAATTAATCTCCAACATAATTAAAATATTCATGAATAATTCGACCTCAACCCCCATTATAGACCATCAAATTAGAAATTCAAAATGTACCCCCATCCGCAATATTTCCACGAAAAGTAACAAAATTGTCCTCGAAAAAAATCATGTTCTGTAGGCTTATCCTACACGATTTCGGGTTGGACCACTCCACAGAAATTTTACATACGTGACTGTGAATTAAATCCCTAAGAATTCTCACAGTGCCGCCCTGACAATTCTACATTCCACAAGTTCTCCCCACCCGAAGCATAAATAATTCCTGAGTAGCTGGCCTCCATTAACTTGAACCACATCTGCATGAAGTTACAGCAAACTTATTGATCTAATTTTCCACTTTCCTACAATCCTCGGTCTTTGCTGCGGCTTCCTATCCGTGCGATTAGAGGTGAACAGTACCGAGATTCAAATTCCCTCGCACGAAATTCGACATTATCGACACCCAGTAGTGCAGGTCTGAGGAACATTTCCTTCATTATCACTCGCAGAAAAACAGAAATAGTTCCCACTTTTCCCCAGCTCGCTGGATAGTGCAGTTTTTCCTTTCAAAATTCCGTAATTTTTATTTTAACTTCATATACTCAGATGTTTAATAAATATTGATAACGACTTAAAAAGAATTAAGAGAATGAAGAGTGAAACATCAATGAATAATTTTTAATCCTCGATTAATTCTTTTTTTTTACTTTTCAAAATAATCTGATTAAAATCTGCAGTTGTTGAAAAATGAGGGGAGGCTTATGAACTGATTTGATCTCTCAAAATTGTAATTTATTTCTAAAAACCTAGAGTGGTCTAGAATTCCGATAGATGGCGCCACCTCCGATAAGGAGCCATAAAGACAGATCCGATCAATTAGCCCCCCATGTATAGATATTCCAAATTTTTATTTTTTTCCTCATTGAAGTAGTTTTGAAGAAAATTGCGAGCTAATAAAAAACATTTGCTAGTTAGTACTTTTTTTAAAATAATTTTTTGAAAAATCACCCCTGAAAAAAAAGGCGTTGTCCCCCCTATTTCATTAATTTCAAAAATTTTTATCACCAATCGGTAGCAAATTGTTTGAAGATTTTCGCGAGTTAAGAAAAAATCGTCAATGCACTCCTATTATTGTGTAAATTAACAATTCCAATTTCAACTGAAAACCAGAGTTGATGACCAGAATTTGTAGCAGAGATGTCAGACAAGATATGAATGTTTTTTTTGGCTCAAATGAAAGAGCGGGTCGAGAAATGGCGTGCTAGGACCTCTAAAGATGGTTTTGAACCAGGGGAGACTCCTAGACCCCAATGTTCTATACATACTCCTAGACCCCATTGTCCTCCTAGACAATGATGTCACAACTCTGCTTTTCAATTGAAAACAGATATCATCTTTAGAGACATTTGTCATGTTTAGAGGCTCTAGCACGTCATTTCTCGACCCGCTCTTTCATTTGAGCCCAAAAAAACATTCATATCTTGTCTGACATCGCTGCTACAAACTCGGGTCTACAACTCGGGCCTTCAATTGAAAGCCCGAGTTGAAGATCCGAGTTTGTAGCAGCGATGTCAGACAAGATATGAATGTTTTTTTGGGCTCAAACGAAAGAGCGGGTCGAGAAATGGCGTGCTAGGACCTCTAAAGATGGTTTTGAACCAGGGGAGACTCCTAGACCCCAATGTTCTATACATACTCCTAGACCCCATTGTCCTCCTAGACAATGATGTCACAACTCTGCTTTTCAATTGAAAACAGATATCATCTTTAGAGACATTTGTCATGTTTAGAGGCTCTAGCACGTCATTTCTCGACCCGCTCTTTCATTTGAGCCCAAAAAAACATTCATATCTTGTCTGACATCGCTGCTACAAACTCGGGTCTACAACTCGGGCCTTCAATTGAAAGCCCGAGTTGAAGATCCGAGTTTGTAGCAGCGATGTCAGACAAGATATGAATGTTTTTTTGGGCTCAAACGAAAGAGCGGGTCGAGAAATGGCGTGCTAGGACCTCTAAAGATGGTTTTGAACCAGGGGAGACTCCTAGACCCCAATGTTCTATACATACTCCTAGACCCCATTGTCCTCCTAGACAATGATGTCACAACTCTGCTTTTCAATTGAAAACAGATATCATCTTTAGAGACATTTGTCATGTTTAGAGGCTCTAGCACGTCATTTCTCGACCCGCTCTTTCATTTGAGCCCAAAAAAACATTCATATCTTGTCTGACATCGCTGCTACAAACTCGGGTCTACAACTCGGGCCTTCAATTGAAAGCCCGAGTTGAAGATCCGAGTTTGTAGCAGCGATGTCAGACAAGATATGAATGTTTTTTTGGGCTCAAATGAAAGAGCGGGTCGAGAAATGACGTGCTAGAGCCTCTAAACATGACAAATGTCTCTAAAGATGATATCTGTTTTCAATTGAAAAGCAGAGTTGTGACATCATTGTCTAGGAGGACAATGGGGTCTAGGAGTATGTATAGAACATTGGGGTCTAGGAGTCTCCCCTGGTTCAAAACCATCTTTAGAGGTCCTAGCACGCCATTTCTCGACCCGCTCTTTCATTTGAGCCAAAAAAAACATTCATATCTTGTCTGACATCTCTGCTACAAATTCTGGTCATCAACTCTGGTTTTCAGTTGAAATTGGAATTGTTAATTTACACAATAATAGGAGTGCATTGACGATTTTTTCTTAACTCGCAAAAATCTTCAAACAATTTGCTACCGATTGGTGATAAAAATTTTTGAAATTAATGAAATAGGGGGGACAACGCCTTTTTTTTCAGGGGTGATTTTTCAAAAAATTATTTTAAAAAAAGTACTAACTAGCAAATGTTTTTTATTAGCTCGCAATTTTCTTCAAAACTACTTCAATGAGGAAAAAAATAAAAATTTGGAATATCTATACATGAGGGGCTAATTGACCGGATCTCATAAAGACTGTTTCCCTACATACCAACATTGGAAATTTCGGATCTGACGAATACAATGCTTCCATTCGAAAGCAAAAAGGCCTAATTCAGAAAATATCGAGTGCTCTACTCATAAGGGAATAACAATCCTCCCGTGCACGTGCAGAACCCCTTGATATATGCATAAACCCATCGTCGCCATGCCTTTCGCGGCCGATGTAATGCAGCTATTTTGATATTTATACAAAACAAAAGTGGTGCACAAAAACGAAATCACAGATGCTCGCCTTTTCCGGTTACAGCATGGGCATTTCAATTTTTCCATCCACGCGAATACCGGTTGCATGCACTTCTCGGCTCTCTCATGATATTTTATTCCTCACAGTTTGACTTGTGGGGATAGTTGAGAGTAGAGGAGTAATTCTCACGATCTCGCTTTTTTTTGTTTCGTGTCGCCTTCGCTCTTGGTGGGCACGAGGAGAAATTCCTGATGTGACATTTTATTCTACATTATATTAGTTTTCTCAACATTTATTTTTTATAGATAAATGAGATTTTTTCAAAGCTTGGAATTTAAGGGCTGCTTCTTAAAAAATTCTATCGCATTAGAGTTCAACTGAAAGGTTTTCTTCGAATAAAGTTGATTAGAATTAATAGCTAGAATTATGAGATTATCTCACACTCTTGACGTTAGGGATAGGAGAATCTGAATGCAATATAGTGAAAATGATGATCGATTTTTTCACTTTGAACAAATAATATTAATATCCAAATACAAAATATCTGATATGAATAAAAAGAAACTCTGACTCAATATTCCAAATGAAGTTTTAATTTTTAATTTTGGTGCTGACAACACGAAATGACAATATTCTAAGCACGGAATTATATTGATGCGATGAACAACAGATTAATTGAATTACCGTGTGAACTAACTAAAAATTGATAACAGTGTGGGCACTCACTTTTACCAGAGTATCAACAAACGAATTCCACAAATTCACTCTAAAGTGTGTTCTAGAAGGAATTGAATTGTAATTATGATTAAAATCTTATTCAGTGAGCGTAGGAATTAGAACATGAGCAAATCATTTATTGTAATATGAAAATTCAACAGCTGGTAAATTGGGACATGATTCTCATCGGGCGTATTGCTTTTTGCAATGAGAATTACTGCAAACAATTAGTTGAAAAAAAGAGTTTAAAACCTAAATTTGAAGCAAACAAACAATATTATTGAAGACGACCGTCAACTCCCAGCACTCGTGCAAATCCCTGGCACAAGACACATGCGATTCAATGAAATGTCGATGACCTTCTCCACGGCACTTTCTACACTTACTCCTCTAGCACTCGATGTAAAGACGAATGGCTATTAATGGATTTTATGATTAGCCACACCAACTTATCGTTTTAGTTGATAAAATTCGTGGGAGTGGACGGCCTTCAGTGCAGGAAATGAAATTTTTTATTCGGTGTACGTAAAAATGTGCATGTGTATTCAGGAAGGGAGCTGTCCGCCCGAGTTAGGCGCACGGTACATGAGAAGGGAGCTCTAATCTCATTAGCATGAAGGAGGAGAGTAAAAAAATAGGATCTTGCCGTGCAGGCTCTTGCGCAATTTTTCCAGAGTTGTACACGTGCCCCCTGTGAGAGTGTGTTGGACTTGTCGTTTCAATCTTTCTCGCGATGTGCTTGGTGTCCTCATACCTACACCCACGAAAACTCGGTGACCTTTATTTTTATCGCTTTCGTACATTGTCAGGAGCTGTTGGATCTCTCGCTTTCCAATTTTCAATATTTCTTGGGGACGGGAAAATGAATATATTTCGACTAATCCCTGACATTTTCTCCTAGTCTGAACTTTATTAGAAAATCTTTCGTGTAGTTTTTGACAACGACGTGGAGAAGTCACACATTTGAATCTGATAAATCTTTTTATTTTCAGTTTTTTAGTTGATTTCAACATCTTTTTGGAAATTGAAAGTTAATAACTTCGTTTACGATTTATTTGAGCCTAATAAAAAATTATTTAGATGTTTTAATTAATTATTACATAACTTGTTAATGAGTTCGCTACATAATCAAGTCGTTTTTTTGATCAGGTAAACATTTGGTTATGTTTTGCATTTATTCGATTCTAATAAAGTCATTTTCTAGGGGTAATTCGCATGAAATTAATAGTTTTTACCTAATCCCTGACGTTTTTACATAATCTAAATTTTATTAGAAAAACTTTTTTGAAATTTTTGATAACGACGTGGAAAAATCACACATTTGAATCCAACAAAACCATTTATTCAGTTCTCTTCTATCAATTTCAACAATTTTTTTTGTGAAATTTTGACAATTTTGACAATTTTAACAAAAACAAAATTTAAAAAATGTTCAACAGTAAATAAAATTTAATGAAGAGATCTAAAACAGTCTTTCAATCGACCAGAAATAAATCGTCTCATCACGTCTGATTGAAAATGATCCAGTGCTCAGATGATTCACGGGAGATGCCACCACTCGAGAATTAAAAAAATTTGCACTGAGGCCAGCCGTCCCACCTCAAGAGTTCGCACCTATAAATAATCTCGGTGAATCCCAGAGGAAAAGTCGACCCCCTCGTCCGAATTAAATCGAGGAAATTATTCGAAGAGCGATGGATTTATCCATGAAAGCACTTACAACAAATCAATCCCCAACGGAACATTTGTATATTTTTTTTTCGTCCGACATCTCTGTGATCATCTTCCCTCTCTCATCGTCGGGGCTTTATGAATATTCATTTTTTTTATTTTATCCTGTAAACATGAGAGAAAATCGAGGGAGATCGGACAGTCGATTGATCCCTCTGTGGATACGAAATCACTGTACGTCTGATTGAGTGCGTTGCGCAATCTCTTTCTACGGGATAATTTTTTTCATTTTCCTACACTTCCATTAATTTCTGCTAACCGAGAAGGCAAAGACCGGGCAGTCTCTCCTCATGGCTCACCTCAACTTGGTAATCTCCACCCACTTTTATGTTGCTGTTGTATAACATAGTTCATTCTTAAATGCACGATTGTTTACTAAATTACTTGTAGTAATTTTTGGCTGAAATTTGAGATTGCAAATTTTTATTATGGGAAATTGTATGGAATTTCGTCAATGAAAATTCTTAATTAGACGAGAAATCAGTGGAAACTGTTGATTTCAGTTCGATTATTTCGTGGAAGTTAATGAAAATTCGGAGAATTCCGGTTAATATATTCTTAAATTTTTTAAATTAACAATTCAAGTAAATCAAGGAATTTTTGTCTTTTCGCTGCTCAAAAATTTGGAATTCCATCAAATTTTCGGGGAAATTTTTAATTTCATGTCCCCCCTCTGCCTTAACTGAATTTAATGTCCCCTTCCTGAAAATTTTTATTAAGAAATAACTCCGTCACAAATTGCTAAACGAGGACAAGTGCATTTATTTTGAAAATGTGTTTTTTTTTTAATTAAAACGCTTCCCAACAATTTGTGGATGCGATTTGGCAATAAAAACTTTTAAAAAAAAAATGCTTCCAACGATTTTAATCACTGAAAATTCACATTTTTATGGAAACATCAATGGGAACAGTTTATTTTAGTTCAATTATTCCATGAAAGTTGATTGATATCAGAGGAATTGCGGTAAATATATTCTTGGATTTTTTCTTATTGAAAAATTTGAGTAATTTGGAGAATTTTTGGCTTTTTCATGACACTGCCAAACAAAAATTGATTAGTTTTCATCTCCGCATGATCAACACCTTATACGACAAAATTAATATTCTTTAATGATTAATAAATTATTTCTTGTCACACGCAAAAAGTGGGAGCTCACGCACTCGTAACGCCACCCAATGTTCTCTCTTTTGTCTCTCAAGATGTTTTTTTAATCAGTAAATAGCGACAGCACGAGGGAATTGTCGAGATACACCCATTGGTTTTATTATATTCAAATTGTAAGGATCAGAGAGCTTTCCACACACTTATGAATCATTCAGGCGTTCAGACGACACTTTCCACATGTTGAATAGCCGAGGAATTGCCTCCGCACCTACGTGCCTTATTAGACTCTAGTTAGGACTCTATCGGGGATTAATCAGAATATTTTACATCTCTGTATTCGCCAAATCCTAAATTTCAAATTTTTTGTGTCAAGATAACTAAATTTGGCCTCCGGGACCGATCGATTTTCGACGATAATTGAAAAAATAATTGTTTAAATGAATAAAATTGTGATTTTTAATATTCTTTGGGATTTTTTGAGATTGATGGGATTATCTGTTGTTGAAAAAAATTATTTTGAAACCAATATTCTGGAAAAGTGACCTCCGGGAAAAAATAATTAAATTTCAGATTTCGCTGAAAGTTTATTAAAATTCTAAATTTTTGAGCAGATGGGTTGCGATGATAATTCCTGAAAATCAGAACACATAAATATTCAGGGCCTAATTACGCTGGACTCCCAACGAATTGAAAATTCGAGAAAGTATTCCCCTGAATTTTCCTAATTTTTATTGATTTTCGTGGAACAATTGAAGTAAAATTTTCAATTCTCATTAATTTTTCCATGAAATTGTGAATTGTCAATGACGAAATTGAAATTCCTTGCAATTTCACTAAAACTAAAATGTGCGATAACTAAAATGAATAATTAAAAAGCCTCTGAAATGTGGAAACGAAAATTTCCAAAAAGTATCGAAAATTTCCGCCAAAATTTTTTAAAGGGCATTAGTTTTTCCGGTGGCGCGGGCAAACGATTTCTTCGCTCTCTATTGACATACCTCTGTGTTTCCCCGAGTGCTCACAAGTCGTTGACACGTTTTTTAATCACGAAAGGGGAGAATAGGGGCTGACAAAAATGAGGTTTCTCTATCTCTGGAGACTCATTATCCAAAACATTATTCGATAACAGCCTTCCCAACCGATACATTCATATGAACTCGACTGGGAGATATGCTTGTTGTCTATACGAGCACCTATGCGACTGGAACAATGGAGTAATAACGTTGCAAAATATGCAGTCGGTGAAAATAGTCAACCGTGTGCACATAGAGAGAAAGATGCAGTAAAAATCGTAGCACAAAAGATGGATTTTCCTCTTTAATTTCTTCTGAAATAGCACACGGAGAGAAAAGTCGAGGAGAAATTGTTCAGGAAAACTCGAAAAATTTTATTGTAATTCAATAAAAAAAATTCAAGTGGAGAATATGTTGCGATTCGTTCAGAGAAAAATGACACGTTTGGAAGTAAAAATGTATAATTTAATTTTAACTTCAATTTTTCCTAAACTTTTTCCTCCGCGTGTATTTCATATTTTCTTTCATTTTATTTTATCTCATTTTATTTTACTTTATTTCCATTTCCGTCTCCACAGTTATATTAATTTAATTTTCTCCATTCTTATTCTTATTTCTTTATATATATTTCTTTTCCTCAATTCACAAGTTACAACATTGAATGAAGAGAAATTATGTTAAAGGTCAATAAAAAGTGTTTCTTTTTTATGATCAAAACAAACACACAAAACGAAATTCACTTGAAATCTCATTCGGGTAATAGAAAAATCTCTCCACGTATCCCTGAAAATTTTATTTGAAAATCTATTTTTCCCTTCATATGATAAAATGATATCAGTACTCCGCATTCCTATGATCGATTCCAATTATTATTATGAAAAGAAAATGAAAACAGAATCAGAAAGGGATAATTGGCTAAAAAATGGATTTTTTTCTTCTTTTATTTATTTATTTCGCTGTTATTTATTTCACTGTTACCAAAAAGGTAAAGAAAGTGGGTGTGAAGAACTAAAAAAAATTATTTTTCAATATCCCCCGAAAGTTTTAAAATCGATATATTTGTTCGAATAATGGGAGGATACATAAATTCGATTTCTATTCTTGTCTTTTCATAGAGTGAACAGAATAAATGACAGAAATTGAGAATTGTAAACTAAAGATTTTATCGGATTATTATTATGTAATTGTTGTATTTAATTGAGTAATAATCTAGCTTCAATCAAGGAACAAAGATGAATTACACGTGAAATTATTCCCCAACATTACAGAGTGACAATGAACTTTCGTTAATTTTACAACCGAGGCGAAGAGGATAGACTGAACCATTCGATTCCGATATTTGTATTTTTAGAAAAACGTGGAATTCGCCCACATCACGTCCATTTTTCAAAACACTTCTCCATGGGGTTAAAAGAATCAAAGATTTCTTCGAGTGCCCCTTAAAAATTTCCAGACCCACATATAGCGCCACGAGGCGCCGTTGTTTATATCAAATCTGGAATGAAGACGAGAATAGCCCAGAGGCCATAAACCTCGCTGAGCCTCTCTAGATCCACGAGATCCCCCGAAGAAAATTTTCACTCTCTCTCGATCCGACGAAACAAGTGGGATGACAATCTCCGAAACCCCCGACATCCGTCACTCCGAAAAACCTTATTCCGGAAAATCTATCAATTCCTATGTAAATCCGTTTAAAGTAGACTCCGTGAAAGGTCACTCAAGCCCCGAAGAGGCGGAACAACAGTACTATTTTTCTGCTCGTGCAGCTGAGCCACGAATACAAAAAAATTCTGCAAAGAAAGTAAAAAAGAACAGTTGGAGACAAATGTTCACGAAATTATCTCGTTTGTCAATGGCAAAATGTATGAAATTCCAAGATTTTTAGGATTTTTAATTTTCATCTTTCCAATTTACGATTTTTTCGGTTTTTTTGCTTCTGGATGGAAGCACTGTAATTGTTCAAATTTAAGTTTTGGATTTTTTGTGTTATATCGGCCCGTATCGGTACGTATGTGTGTGGTAAAGTTTTTCTTCAATTGTTCCCTAATGAATGGATGGAATTTTTTTTTCACATGTAGCTATTATTGAGCCCACTCGATCGCCATGAACTAAAATTTAATTCATCGATTAGTTTTTTAAATTTTTGACTTTTTTCGAAAATCGGTTGTCCCACGATAACTAAAACAATGTTCTGAATTGATTGAATGATGGCTTAAAAAATTTGTTTGGATGTCCTTTTGACTGAGTTCGAAGATGAAGGCGATAGCAATAATCGTTATTTTGATTGATTTGAAAAATTGCAAAAATTTTGTATTTTTTGAAAATCAGAATTCCGGGGATATCTTTGAATGTCATGCTTCAAATGAATTCAATCATAGCTTAAAATGTTTGATAAATGTTGATAGCTATATTGGTTGATTTGATTTTTATGATGATTGTTGAAAATTTCGAATTTTTCATGAATTTCCCTGAAAGTGAGCTTTCTGATGGTTTCTTCAAATGTGATGTTTCAAATTCATTCAACTATGTGTAAATAAAATTTTTCTATTAACATTTTATCGAAGGGCTGAGGGGAGAGATAGAATCGTAAAAAAGACAATCGGTTGTATAGAAGAAAAGGATAATAAGAATAATGATGACGATAACATTCAACTAAGTTGAAAATCTGACAAAATTAGTTGAAAAGAAATCTTATTGAATTTAATAAAATGAAATAAACAATGAATTATACACGATAGAAGGAAATGATGTGCAAAATAACCATTCGGAAGCATATTGCTAATTTATTAGCAAAAATAACTATATTATATACTTGTTTTTAGTTTCTGGGAATCTGTGGCATGAAAATTTTAACGCTTAAAAAATCCTGAAATCACGTGATGGTTCCCCCAATTTCCAGTGTCATAATCCCAAATGAATTCCAGGAGTGGAAAAAATCCGAGATTGATTTCTAAAAATTAAGGATCAGATCCTAAAAGTTGTGGACAAATCCCCAAAAATGGAGCTTTTTCCCCTCTAAAATGGCAATCCTCATGTTCTACTAGTGCATCTGAGCCACGAATACAAAGATTCAGCAAAAAACACTATTGGATACAAATGCCACCGCGAGTGCTCGCTTCCGAACAAGTAGGAGGAACACTGGTCGTGGGCACACGCCTCGCACCATGGGCTCCACCAGCCCAGCACTGTTGAGTCAGTCGCCTGTTGAACGTACCGCGTTGAGGATCGAGTGTGTTTGTGTATTTTGACAAGACATTGCTGGCAGTTCACTCCACCAATCCAGTAATCCTCAATCTTTCTCTCCCCAAAAGTGAAGACAGTGTGGCAAAAAAAAATCATAAATCAACTGAGAAAAAAGGAAAACACATCAATCGAGGGAGGAAAAGGATCTCGAGAGTAAATCTTAATGCTGCGGTAAAATAATGGACCGTTTCTAATCTCTGGACCGAGCGAGGGCTCATAAACACGCGGTACACCACGCATAATCGAGTGCACCGAGGGCACATAATAACGTGTTTGTAACTGAAACGCATTTTAATAGGAGCATAAACGGTGGCTGCCTTTCTTGCCTCATTGATCGCATTACTAGTGACCATGAGTGAAATTTCACGAGCTAAAATGTATAAGTCTCTGAGTATTTAACTTCGTAAAAGAATTCCCATAAGAATTCCACAGAATTCCAAAGAATTCCATAAATTCCCTTTAGATGCATTTAGTAACAAAATTACAAGAGTAATTGTCAGTGAAAAAATGACAAGAGGAGGACAGTAAACAGTGGCAGACAGACTTTTCTTGCCTTATTGATCGAATTAGTAGTGATCGTGAGTGAAATTTCGCGAAGGAGGTGATTAAATTATCGGAAACAATTGATTTTGTCATTTGTGATGTTGTTAATTCCGAATGCCCAAGGAATTCCTTTGCAGACGCAGTTATTAATGATCTAGAAAGAATACTGAGAAGAATAATTGTTAAAACCTATTGCATTGCATTAGTTGTGAAACAATTGCATTGACAAACTTCTCGATCAGTTGTAAAATTATCGAAACATTCAACTTCGTAAAACAATTGATTTTGCCATTTGTTGAACTTCCACAAGAAAAAAAAATGCACAAGATTTGGAATGCGCAAGGAATTCCCCTTCATATGCATTTATCAATTATCTAGAAAGGAGAATTACTGAAATAATTATTAAAAAGCTGTTACATTATTTGCGAAACAATTGCATAAACTGCGAATTGAAAAGGAAAAGATTGAGAATATACAACTATACTATACTTTGTAACCGTGAGGTAAATTTCACGAGTTATAAGTTGAAAAATCATCGCAGTATTTTACATCTTAAAATAATTTATTTTGTCATCTGATCAAATTCCACAAGAAGAAGAGGAAAAAATCAAAAAATATCGCACAGAATTACGAATGCACAAGGAATTCCTCTTCAGATACATTTATTAACGATCTAGACAGAAGAATTATTAAAATAACTAACAAAAGCTATTGCATTGCAGCAACTATACTGTACTTTGTGACCGTGACTGAAATTTCACGAGATAATTAATAAAATTGTCAAAGTCTTTAACTTGCCAAAACAATTGTTTCTGTCATCTGATCAAATTTCACAAGAAGAAAAGGAAAAAATAAAAAAATATCGCACAGAATTGCGAATGCACAAGGAATTCCTCTTCAGATACATTTATTAATGATCTAGACAGAAGAATTACAAAAATAACTGACAGAAGCGATTGCCTTGCAGCAACTATACTGTACTTTGTGACCGTGAGTGAAATTTCACGAGATAATTTATAAAATTGTCAAAGTCTTTAATTTCCTAAAACAATTGTTTCTGTCATCTGATCAAACTCCACAAGAAGAAAAGGAAAAAATCAAAAAATATCGCACAAAATTCCGAATGCACAAGGAATTCCTCTTCAGATACATTTATTAATGATCTAGACAGAAGAATTACAAAAATAACTGACAAAAGCTATTGCCTTGCAGCAACTATACTGTACTCTGTGACCGTGACTGAAATTTCACGAGATAATTTATAAAATTGTGAAAATTTTCAACTGCCTAAAACAATTATTTCTGTCATCTGATCAAACTCCACAAAAAGAAAAGGAAAAAAACAAAAATATCGCACAAAATTCCGGCTTCCCAAGGAATTCCCCTTCATTCAGATGCATCTATCAATAATCCCGTAAGAATTGCAAAAATAATCATCAAAAAACTATTGCATTACAATAATTGCGAGCCACTTGCATTTCAAGAACTGAAAAAAATTGAAAAAGGAAATTCTCAAACATTCCTCAAACATTTCACCCTGAAGAATGTGAAATGAGGACAGGAAGAATCCCGTGAGCAAAATGTGATACGAAATATGTCCCCCAAAACCCGAGAGTGCCACCAACTCATGGCCGAAGCATGAACTAGCGCCGAATTTTTAAAAAATACACTGACAAAACCCCAGAATAAGGGTTTCCCCACTTGTAGAATAGAAGGAAAAAGATTGTGAATGAATGCCGAAAATGCTGGGGAATTCTAAGGAATCCATGATAAATCACCACCGGGGATGTCGAGGGAAGGCTCACGCCTCCGGTATAGGAAAGCAGAATGCGACGAATGCCCCAAAATCTCTGGATGTCAAGAAGCCTCAGGGCAAAAACGAGACAAACGGCTACCGCAAGCAGAGCAGGAACTCCACGAGCTCCTGGGACTACAGCGACAGCGACAGTCTGAATTCATTCGAGACAGGAAATACTGGGGATTCTTCGGCTCGTGGAGCCAATGGGATGACGAGAAGAATTGATCTTGTTCTTGATGACATTGAGTGTGCGAAAAGCGGGTATTCCGGGGAGATTGTGCGCAGGAACTCGGTGAGAAAGTCAGGATCCAGCAGACATTGGTCGGACAAGAGGTGCTTGAAGCACGAGACGTGGGCGGAGAGCCTCAGGAGTGGAATCATCGACGATAGGTACAGGAAACTGGAGGATGGATGGGATGATAACAATATTATTAGACATCCCCGGGAGAGAAAGTGGGGGCTTATTGATGATGGGTATCTGGTGAACGACGACAGAAGTGTGAGCAATGAAAAGAGTAATTGGAAATGTCATTCCAGAAAGACGCAGCATGGAAAGGTTGGGAAGAGGAAGGCTGGGGATGGTAAATATCGGAGGACATTCGGCGATGTTGTTGAGTGGGAGGCACTTTTGGAGATGGCGTTGTCGAGGAAACTGGATAAAGTCGGGAGGAAACACGGGGAGGATGCGTTCTTTATGGATCTTGATAGAGTTCTCGGGCGACGAGTGCGCGATTGGGACAAGGTAATGATGGGTTTTTATGCACTGATAGAAAGGATTGGTTATTGTTAACAAATGGATTTGGTTGAAGCGTAGGGTCTCTTTTCCGCAGCGTTCCGTAATTTCTATCTGACTCTCCTGTGAAAAATTGCGGTTCTGTCACTTAAATTTTCTGAGTCGATTCCGTAATCGGCGAATGAATTGTGAGTTCCGTAATTTTTACTGAAGGTTTCTCTCCGTGTGATGGAGGAATGAGTCTAGGTAATTTTTATCCAACTTTTGCCTCTGTACACCGCTCAGGTTTATCTGATATCGTTTAAAAAATACTTTTATTTAATTAGGTTTTTTTATGTCAATCAGGCTTGAGTCTGATATCGGGGGATACGTGCATCACGGCGCGTTTGATCCATCTATTCCTCGATTCAGTAACGCTGCGCGTGCCCGGTTAACCCAGAATTAATTCCAGTTACGGACGTTAGAGAACCCGGTGTGCGTCAGATTAATGGGGATTACTTAATCGCGGGGTTTATTATTGTAAAAAGTTATCTCTGGTGGAAATAATTTTTTTGATCGCCGGTAATATGACAGGTTGTTTATGCTTTCGGGTTCAGTGGTAGCTGTCATTGATCGTAAATTGATTCCATGCATTATTCAATATGGGGGTTTTATTCGATGGTATCTTGATTGAGAATTTTGGAGGTTTTTGCGGTTTTTTTGGTTATTGAGAGGAATTATTGAATTGTCGGGGTGTGATCAATTTTATGATAGAAATTTTTGTCTCGAATGCTTTATCAATGATTTATCAATCAAGGGAGCGCGAGTTTTAATGAATAGAATTTTTTATTCGCGTGGACTTGAAATTCAATAGAAGTAAGGAATACAGACTGTCTCAAAAGTTGATAGAAATATTGTGAGGGTAGTTTAGGAGCTTATTTGTTCACAGAAAATAATGGAAAACAAGTGGGAATTTGCTCTTGTATTGCGTATAGTTTAGTTATTTTTGCTAATAAATTAGCAATATGCTTCCGAACGGTTATTTTGCACATAATTTCCTTCTATCATGTATAATTCATTGTTTATTCCATTTTATTAAATTGAATGAGATTTCTTTTCAAATAATTTTGTCAGATTTTCAACTTAGTTGAATGTTATCATCGTCAGTATTTTTATTATCCCTTTCTTCTGTACAACCGATTGTCCTTTTTATCGTTCTATCTCTCCCCTCAGTCCTTCGATAAAATGTTAATAGAAAAATTTTATTTACACATACTTGAATGAATTTGAAACATCACATTTGAAGAAACCATCAGAAAGCTCACTTTCAGGGAAATTCATGAAAAATTCGAAATTTTCAACAATCAGCATAAAAATCAAAACAACCAATATAGCTATCGTAATCATCTTTTAACTTCGAATTAATGGCATTAAAACAAACATTTTAAGCTATGATTGAATTCATTTAAAGCATGATATTCAAAGATATCCCCGGAATTCTGATTTTCAAAAAATACAAAATTTTTGCAAATTTTCAAATAAATCAAAATAACGATTATTGCTATCGCCTTCAGCTTCGAACTCGGTCAAAAGGACATCCAAACAAATTTTTTAAGCCATCATTCAATCAATTCAGGACATTTTTTTTAGTTATCGTGGGACAACCGATTTTCGAGACAATTAAAAATTAAAAAAACCAATCGATGAATTGAATTTTAATTAATGGCGATCAATGGGGCTCAACAATTCCTACATTTGAAAAAATGTATTATATATTGAAATGCAGGGTAAATTTAACAGTTTCAGGACAAATTGCTCTGACGTTCAGTAAATTTTCCCGGGTCAACGGAGGAAAATTCACTATTCGACTCGCACTTTTTCCCCGACATAGTGTGAAAAAGCACTGGAAATCGAGTTCTCTCCACGATTACTCGACTAGTTCAGTAAATTTTCTCAAACTTTTTCCTTCGTGTAGGTGCAAAACTATCGGAGGTGCTGGATGAATAGCCGCGATAAAATAACCAAGGATTTTTTCTAATGGCATTCGCCTGGCTCGCGGTACACTGGAAAAACTCGATGGTTATGAAATTATTTAATGACGCCTCTCGCCATTCTCCTGCCACCATGTAACACTCCCTTTGGCCTCGTTTCCTCTCATCTCTTAAACGTTCATCAATGTGTTATTAACGTTAGGCGATTCTCATGCCAACTATCCACGCGAGTTATTCCTAAATTCCGTTATTTGAGGGGAATTGAATTGACGCCCACATCTCCGGTTCTTTTTGGACCTATGAAAAACACACCCGAAAAATTTCGCACTCTGGAGAGAAGGCGTGGGATGTTGTGAGAATGATCTTGAATTGACAGGGTAACGGTTTTGAAAAGTTTCAGTATTAATATCCAATCTGGCTGTGAATATTTAATCATAAATATTTCACTTCTTTCGTGAATTAATTTATAAATAGTATTATAAATTAATTCATATATTATTCACATATTACCATCGATATGTCGTACTATAGCAGCTTGGAAAAAAATCTTTATTTTGAGATTTCAAAGATAAAATTTGAATCATATATGATCTTTCGGAAGTCTCAATTTGCGATCGTAAGTCTCAAATTGAAATTTTTTTTTTTTTTGGTTGTGCAGATTATTATAATATATTATTTATAATATTATTATATTGCTTTATAATTTTAAAGGACTGGAAAATTGCTTTTGTCTGCATAGGGAATAACTACTTTTGCTAATAAATTAGCGATATGCTTCAAAATAGTAATTGTTCGCTAATGAATGGATGGAATAGAATTTTTTTTCAAGTGTTGTTGAGTCCTATCGATGACCATTAATTAAAATTCAATTTATCGTTTAGTTTTTTTAATTTTCGAATTTTTTCGAAAAGGGTTGTCCCACGGTAACTAAAAAAAATGTTCTGAATTGATTGAATGATGGCTTAAAAAAATTGTTTGCATGTCCTTTTGACCGAGTTCGAAATCTGACAAAATTACTTAAAAAGAAATCATATTCAATTTAATAAAATGAAATAAACAATGAATTAAACATGATAGAAGGAAATGATGTGCAAAATAACCCTTCGGAAACATATTGCTAATTTATTAGCAAAAATAGCTGTATTATATGACAACTAATTTTTTTTCAATTCTAAAATTTCAAAAATTAATATATTAATGGAATATTAATTAATATACAAAGATTCCGTTCGGAAGTAACAGCACATAATAATCCTAATCCCAATAATCCTAATAAATATTACATAATTAGTTTACAAGTATTGAATTTAATGTAAATTACTAGGAAATAAATAACATAATATTAAATTCTCCATTGGATTACAAAAAATTATTTTAAACGTAAATATCCAAATATCAGGACTAATGGTCACATAGACTCAGGTCCAGGTGCAATAGCCACCCAAATACGGAGGTTCAAGGCCCCTGAGAAGAAAGAGGGCGAGAAGTGTGCACCTTACGTCACCACAAGGAGAATGATTCTCTACAATTGGAGTTTCTTCTTAATTCACGTCATAAAGGGAAGAGATAGCGTTGATATTCAATATACATAATCGGAATACCGCGAAAAGAGGATAAAAAAAAGGTTATTTTTCAGTCAAGGCAGTTGTTTCATTCGCCGCCGAGCCGACTTTTCATTCACTCCTTTTATGTGGACATCTTAATTCTGTAATCAACGTGGTTCGTGACAAATGACCAGATGCGGTGAATCATTGCTCGGGCGCTGCGAATATCGATCAGTGAGACGAGCGCGTATGAGTGGTGGGGAACGGGATTTTTCGAGAGCGATGAGGGGTTTTTTGTTATTTCACTTGACGATTGCAATTTTTATGAATTTGACATTGGATTGAAATGAATTTCGGGAGAGTGGGTTGGAAAGAGTGAGGATTGCAAGGTGAATGAGAAAATTCGTGGACGATTTGATCTTAAATTGAATTTAAATTCAAGATTTTGGAAGCTCAAATGCAGCTATTGCTGGAATTTCAAAGAATTTCTGACACTATTAGGGAAATATTTATCACGTCGAACTGAAAAATCGACTAGAAAATTATGGAAAACTAATAAATATTGATATGAATTGAATTTTCAACCGAATTTTGTGTCCGCGCGAAATCAAAATTGAATAAAAAGTGCGGAATACAAACTGTCCCAAAATTCAAGAGGAATTTCGGGAGTTCAGCAGCTCATTTGTGGCCGGAAAATAATGTAATTTTTATCGTTAACGTTTTGTCAATGACTCATTAATCAACAAAGCACAAATTAGTCGCGAATGACCCTCCCCTAAAAAATTCATATCCTCCCTCTCTCTTAAGACGGAGGAATAAAAATGATGGCAATCATTTGACATTTAATGCGCATACCCAGAAAAATGTTTTCTTTTGAATCAATTTTATTTCAAGAAAAGGGATTTAATGATATTGAACAAACAATTTATTTATTTCAAACGAAGAAATTTTCTTAATATAAAAAACCGTTTATTCGGTATAAATAAAGAATTTATTTGGATCAAATAACATTTATTTAATTTAAATAAACTTTATTTGATTCAAATAAATTATTTTTCTGGGTGCAACGGATATAAACAATTCGGTTTCTCCATCACCCCTATGACGTAAGACCCATTCGGTTTCCAAACGCGATGTGACTCTGAAAATCAGAGTCCACCTGATAAATCCACAATTAATTGGACATTCAACGCCTCGATGCCTCCTCCACCAGGAAAACCCCTTGACTTCCTGCACTTTTCTAATCGATAACTCATCAATAGCATTTCAAATCCACCAGCCTAATCAGAATCCCCAAAAAATCGCTAAAACCCCTGAATCCCCTCGCCCAATAGTTTCCACCACCTAATTAAAACGACAATCCCCCGAAAACCCATCAATCACGAGTCCCCCGATATATCTCCACATCCCTCCATCACCAAGAGTCAATGCTCGGCAGCCGTTATCTTTGGTGAAAGCCCCACACTCGCGGATTCCCAGTGTGTTAGGTGATCGAACGGAATCGAAGTGAATTAATGCGCATTGCGCGTACCACAAACAGCCCACATATACATCGTGGGTCTTGTTCAAGTACACGTTATTCTTACAAAGTGTACATACCTGTATTTGTACATACAGATGCAACAACTTGGTAACACGTCTTTAAGGCCGGATCAACTGGACACATAACACGTGCGTTACGCCAGTCGAGCGAGAGCAACGTTACACTAGTCGTCAGTGTAACAATGTTCCTCGCTAGTTTGACCATCGTCTTATTCGCCGTTTTATACACCCTTCAGGAGATATTAAAGACTTGTACAAGACAGATCAATGTATCTGAAGCAGTATTCACCCCCAAATTGGTATTGACAAGTGAAAAAAAATTATGAAAGAACCGAAGAAACTTAATAATTTCAATATATTTCCAAGAAATTCATTAATTCATCAATTAATTAATTCATTAATCCATTAATTCACTAATTCATTAACTCTCCAATTCATTAATCCCCTAATTCGTTAGTTCGTTAATTCATTTATTCATTAACTCATCAATTCATTAATCTATTAATTCATTAATTCACCAATCCATTGATTCATTAATTGAATTATTTTATTTTCAGGCTCGTACTGAGGAGCACTTGGCTCAGGAGCAAGCTTGGCTGGCGTCGGAGCGCGTCTGGCTCCTCCACAGAGGTGGATTCACATCGGGAAGAAGATGTGGGGCTGGCGATCCAGACACCGGAAAACTCAGAGTTCGGTTGATACCGAGTGGCGAGGAGCTGCTGGTAGACGAGGAAGACGTCGAGAAGGCCAATCCTCCGCAGTTCGATAAGGCCGAGGAGCTGTCGCAGCTGAGGTTCCTCAATGAGTCTTCGGTTCTCCACACACTTCGGCAGAGATACGCCAGCAACCTCATACACACCTACGCTGGCGACAGCATGATTGTCATTAATCCAGTTGCACCGTTGGCGATATACTCTGAGAAGGTATTAATTAGGTTTCTATTTTTGGACGGGGAGGGGGGTTTAGGGGGGAGAGGGCTTGATGTAGTTTTTGTAGAAAGAATTTAAGGCAAAAATGAAAAATTGAAAGCCATTAGATTTCATACAGTCAGGAATGCATTTTAAAAATCAAGGATAATAGGAAAATCGTTGAATAATCCTGAATTTTTTATTAATTCACTTTCAATCTTCGAATACTTGAATTTTTGATGAAATATCGATATTCAGTTCCAGTTTTGCTCATCTCTAATCAAGAATTGAGCCGAAATCGACAGTTTTCGCTCATATTTTCGTGGGAAAATCAGCGGAACATTCAATTTTCAGCCTTAAACATTAAAAATTGAAATAACAAATAGTTATATTTCAATTACAAATTCCCATATTTTACTCAGCTCTGACCATTCAATATGGATATTTTGTCGTTCTGAGATCATAAAAACAGATTTTACGATGAGGTGTCGCAAGAATGCTGTTAAATCCGAAATACTGTTCTGGATAGTTTCTAATGATGCAATGGTATTTAGAATAATCGTTCCGAGTCCATTACGTCGACCGATTATGCATTATTTAGCCATTTTCACTACTTCATCCTGTAAAAATGAAGAATAAAATGGCATTTACGTTTTTATTTTACTGTTTTGTCGGGTAGAAATCGAGAAAATTATTTATTATTCCCAATCGTTCTCAATTTTTTTTTTAACAATTAATTCTAAATCATTTTTGACTTTGTTTTTCAATTGCCATTTTGAAAGTCTCCCTAATTAAATGAATGCAATTAATTACGTAATAAAAACATGAAACGAGAGGATTAATGACAATAAATAACAAATTGGAAAGAATAAACCAATAAAATGATAATAAAAATCAATTGAATGTTGAAGACAAAAATATCAGTAATACTTTACATAAAATGATTATTTTTTTTCTTATACATTTTATTACAGTAATAAATTAGGGCAGTTAATGTATTACTCGTGTTTATCCTCAGGAGATATTTCTATTTCAGGGTATAATGGAAGGCAATTCATCAATCTAATCAAATGATATTATTCTCCAGGTCGTGCATATGTTCAAAGGATGCAAAAGCGAGGACATGCCACCTCACATATACGCAATGTCCCAATCCGCCTACAGGGGAATGCTGGCGACAAGACGTGATCATTCCCTAGTTTTCCTAGGTCGGAGTGGGTCTGGCAAGACGACAAACTTCAAGCACGCCTTGCATTATCTCGTCTTGGCAGCGGGAACAGTCAACAAGGTATTCCCTTCAATTCTCACAGCCAAAGCCCCTTTAACCCCATCCATTCAGCAATTAATTCGGTGCTTCAGAATTTCAAGTTGCGTTCTGAGTTGTTTCCAATGAGGCTGTAGGAATATTTGGAGTAATCGTTCGAAGCCCATTGTTTTGGACGATTATAAACGATTTAGTGTGTTGGAAATTAGTATTAATTATTGGAGATTATTATACACAAATTTTTGAGATTTCGAAACATGGGGATTTTTTAAGTTCCTTGGATTTTTTATCGAAACATGAAAATTTAATAATAAATTCACTGACTTTCCAGTTTATTAAAGTTTCGAGACCTGAAGTTTTCTGATTTCTATTAACTTTCATGGATAATTGGGCTAAAACTTAGTTTCCATTGATTTTTACACAAATTTTTGAATTTTGAATTGCGAAATTCCTTGAAATTTCACTGGAATTATATAAAACGATAAAAATTTCCAAGAAGTTTCCTGGAAATTTTAGTCAAAACTGTGTTCATCTCCATTTTCTCTTAAATTTCAATCAAAACTTAAAAATTTACTACCAAATTACATTGAATTTCAAATTAATTGAAAATGCAAGAGTATATTAATTTGAATTTTCCTGTTTTCTATTAATTCACAGCTTTCATTAATAAATTTTCAATTGCACAAATCCTTGAAATTTTACTGGAACTATACCGTGATAAAAATTTTCAACAATTTTACTAGAAATTCCAGTCAAAAATTTTCAACAATGTTCACTTCTATTTTCATAAATTATGCAAAGGATAACGGAAAATTGAATAAAAGAATAATCAGTTTGCTCAAATCAAGCTAATTCCCCGAGCTAATCATCTTCCATTCTCCAATCTTCAAAAACCTTCAAAACAAACGACACCTCACATTAATTCCCAAGTAAAAACCACAAAAATACAAGAATACGTCCGACCACCGTCCACTCACTCCTAAATTTTGTCTTTCAGATCCTAACAATCGAGAAGCTGAACGCCCTATTCACAGTGCTGGAGGCCTTCGGCAACAGCAGAACCCACATGAACTCGAACGCCACCCGCTTCACCCAGATATTCTCCCTGGACTTCGACCAATCGGGTCAGATAGCTTCAGCGTCTCTCCAGGTTCTCCTCCTCGAGAAATCGAGAATCGGTAGAAGACCAAACGGAGACCCCACGTTCCACGCAGTGTACCGCCTCCTCGCAGGAGCTGAAGGTGCCCTCCGCAAGGAGCTGAACCTGACAAACCTAGTGGCTGAGAACAACCCCTTCATAACTCCCCTGCAGAAGCACGAGGACAAGCAGCGAGCAATGGTGGAGTTCAACCGAATAGTCGCAGCATTTAAAATCCTCGGGGTGTCAGCAGCCGACGAGAAGGTGATATGGCTGGTGCTGGCAGGTATCTACCACCTGAGCTGTGCTGGAGCTGTGAAATCGGGCTCCCAGGCTCGTTGGCAGTTCGCCAGAGTCGACTGTGCCGAGAGGGCAGCCAATCTCCTGGGGACAACAGTCGAAGAATTGAGTAGAATAGTCTTCTCCACAAATTCTGGCAGCAATGGAGGCACTCCCAATGGGGGCAGACCCACCCTGAGAACCCCCAGTCCCACAGAAAGTGGTAAAGACACCTCTGGCCTCGATGCACTCGAGGGATTGCTCGTTGGCCTTTACTCTGAGATATTCCACTGCATTGCTGCGCTGATTAACAAATCCATATCATCGTCTGTTCACACTGTCTCGTCGATGCTCCTTTGTGACGCCCCTGGCTTCCAGAATCCTGCGTCCTGTGGACGACAGACTGGCGCCAATTTCGAGGATCTCTGCCACAATTATCTGCAGGAGCGTTTGCAATTTCTTTTTCATTACACAGCACTTGTTGCGCCGAAGGATCGTTATGCTCAGGAGGGAATTGATGTGGATTATGAGGAGGATTACGATGAGGATTGCATTGGATCGCCACAGGCTCTTGTCTCGCTTTTGGACAGGGGCCAGCAGAGTGCCACGATGCTCAGGACTAGTCAGAGTGATCTGAGGCAGACTGAGAGGAAGGGACTGCTGTGGCTGCTGGATGAGGAGGCTGTCTGCTCTGGGGGCAGTGATGAGTCGTTCTTGGATAGGCTGTTCTCCCATTATGGGGACAGGGACCATCAGCTACTGCTCAGGAAGGCTCCGGGGAATAATGAGTTTGTGCTGCAGCATCTGCAGGGGACCAATCCCGTTTTGTATAGTGCCACTGGGTGGATCAAGGCTACTAGGGAAAATCCGGTTACTAGGAGTGCTATCACCGTTCTGCAGGAGAGCAGCAGGTGGGGATTATTGATTTTCATAAGCTATTTTAGAAAATAAATTGTATTGGAGTCGAATTTGGATTGGGTTTAGGGGAAAGTATTTGGAAATTGCAGATTTCACTGAATTCAATTAAATTGGGGGTTTTGGGCAGCAGAAAAATGAGGATTTCTTAACTTTATTGAATTTTCAATTAATTTTTTATTGAATATCTATATTTCAAAATGAGCTGAGTGAGTATTAAATTGAAATTCTAGAATATGTTCACCTCAGTGTTCTTAAATTTTAATGGATGAATAATTTTATGGTTTTTAGGGAGGATATCAGTAGATTATTCGTCCAGGCACGCGGTGCTGGTGTTTGTGGAGCTCTCAGTGGCTCTGTGCCTGGTATCGAAGGGTCCCAATCACTGAGGAGAGCCTCGAGCATCAGGAGAACCTTCACGGCAGTGAAGAGGAAGAATGCCTGTCTGCAAGTCAAGTTCACTGTGGTAAGCCAAATTTCGAGATGATTGAACGTTTTTCTCTGATGGTGGGGTTTCCTGAATTCATATGGAATTCATTGACATTCAGGTTGTGGTGAAAATTAAATGGAAAATCCGTAAAATTGAAACGCTTTCATTGCAATGTAATAAAATGAGTGAATGAACGTAATAAAATTAATAATTAATAGTTTCATTATAATGAATGTAATAAAAATTGATGAGTTTATTAATTTCCACGAAAAATATTGAAATTGAGGATATCCAAGCATTTTTTACAGTTCAGTACAGACCACTCTATAGATTCATTTTCAATCATCAAATTTGTCAATTAAATTGTGTGAGAAAAATTTTAAAAAATTTGAAAATTTTTAATCTCTCGTTGTTTATAAATAAATAAAAGCTCTGATGTTCGACTGTAGAAGTAGAAAACCATTTTACTGAAGAGAAAATAACTAAAGTACTTGCATATCCTTAATGTAAAAAAAATAAGAAGAAATGACAATAAAAATTGCACAATTTTTCAGATTTTTCATTTGTAACAATTTCGAGAAAAGAAACGACAAAAACATAAAAAATAGAAATTGATGAAATAATGAAATAAAAAATTGCAATTTTCAGCAATTTTCTATAAATAATTTATAAATAATCAATTTTAACTCTCCTCTTACGGGAAAAAAATCAAGTAAAGTTTTGTTTGATTCAAATTTATTCGACTCAACCGACAATTTTCCCAATATTTCAGGATGGTCTCATCGAAACCCTCAGAAGAACTCGTGTGAAATTCGTCCATTGTCTCCTCCCCCAGCACAATGCAGGCTGCACCGACAATAAGAGTCTCCTGACAGTGAAATCGAATCAGAGTGAGGACAGTATACTGAACGTACCTCTTCTGCGTTCTCAGGTAACACATCATGCAATCTTACATTAGAACGATCGAGTCTCAGTGCGCATAACACGCATTTCCATCGTCAGATACGTGGTAGTCAGATCATAGACGCAGTGCGGCTGCATAAAGTTGGGTATCCCAAGCACATGCCCCTCAGTGAATTCAGGAGACGTTTTGGATTGTTGTCCAATGATGCCAATGCGCGTCCGGGGAGTCCTGTTGCTGATGAACGCAGGGCTGTTGAGGATATGCTCCTGTCGGTGGATGTAGATCCAGCATCGTATCGAGTTGGGCAGAGTCAGGTGAGTTTTATTTTTATTTTATCTCAGTTGGGGGTTGATATGGAAATTTCATGGATGAATGGGACTTCTTCTCCCCAGAAGTCCACGTTTTTCCCATTTTCAACGACGTTTTTTTCTATTTTCTTCCACTTCTGTGACTCGTAGAACAAAAAAGGCGTTAATGCGTGATCAGTACGTTTTTTTGAGGATTTCTTCTTCTTTTCTATTGAAGTTGGTGATTTTCCATGATTTTTCAGGAGGAAAATATACGTATATATTTATTTATTTATTTCTTCAGTTAATGCAACAAAAAATGTGACATTCTAAATCCATTATGAAACGACGAGATGCCTTATGGTTTGAATATTTAATGAACTATCATTTTCACTTTCGATTTTTTAGATTTCGTGAGATATTACAATTACGACCATTGATCGGGCCACTTTGAAAAGTGAAACGGAATTAATCAGCCATTCAAAATTATTCATTAACTTATCACTAATTATCCATCTTCATCACTGATTGAGATTTTTTTTTTACATCTCACTCACTTTAATAATGCATTTATGAGCGTAAAATTCGATACATTTAAAATTTAAATGAAGAAAGGAAGATCTTCCCGAGTAAACAAGATGATAGAGACGCGCGTGTCCGACCTAGTAATACATTACGCAACCGAAGAAAATTCCCTCGGAATGAGCGAATGAACAAGAATTTTGTCAACTTTCACGCCGAAAGATGACGATAAAAAACACTCGAGCATCTCTCTCTAACAGATATTCGACATAGGTCTATTTATCACCCGGCAGCGCTTGAATTTTCCCACAGAAATATTCCCATCACCAGTGATAAACAAAAATGCTTAAAGTCCCAGAACACAACTCTGAATAGACATCTGATGGGATGATTCATCAATCACTTTCGTGAATGAATTTCGGTGTCGGCCACAAAAAGTCGTCTGGTCAAGTGGAGAAAAATGTTATAAAAACAAATAAATATTAATACGTAAACGTCCCATCCCCAACTTTCACGTGGCCCACATGTGCTTCTACTGTTGCCGTACACGTTCGCTAAACCGTTCCTCGGCCTCGTTTGCTCCCGATCAAATTGATGAAATTTATCAAAAAGACATCAAAGGAATGGAATGTCGGGTGGGTTTCGAGTTGAATTCTTCATCAGAACTCTCCCGCGGAGAGAAAAACAACTGATTCATGTTATTATATCATCATATATCACTCGGGTGCATGACCAGTTAGTGACTGTGGTAGTGAGATTGATAATATCTCGAGCGAAGAGTGATATTTCACAAGGCTGTGGGATGGAGGGAAATGCAGGGAGCGGAATTACTGTTAATAAACCCTTTCATTTAGGAATTCTAGACTGTTAAAAAGTTACTGCTGAAATTTTGAGGACAAGATCTTGGACATTTGAACGGTTTGAGTTTAAATTGAGTTCAATAGAATTAAAAAGAAAATTTATCAATGGAGGGGAAATATTAATTACGTTTATGGTATGAAAAATTTACGGGAATGTAATTGAAATTGTGATGAATGTTAATATTAATTGGTTTTTCAAGTAAATTTTCTATTCGTCTGGACGTAAAACTGAATGAAAATGAGGAAGGCAGGGTTGATGAGATATCAGTCGCTAGTTACTCTCCCGTAAACAATTAAGATCTGCGCATTAAGAATTTCCTATAGATTCAACCATTTTCAATCATCAAATTCGTCAACTAAATTGCGTCAGAAAAATTTGAAAAAGATTATAAATATTCAGCATTATTCAAATTACATTTTGCGCAGGATTATCATTTTTAAACATTCGTCATTTATAAATAAATAATTGAAATTGTTCAAACTTCCAAAACTCTGAATATGAGTAAATTTGTAACGATTCCGAACAAACGATTTTTATTAATTAATTAATTTTCTAAAATTGGAATTCTTAAATTACTTCATTAAATTATTTCCCCCAAAAGTAAACTTTCTGGTTTTTAAATCATTAAAATATTCCGGAAACTCAGGGTCAAATGGGGCTCAACTGAAAGCTCTGATGTTAAAATACAAAAGTAGAATAGCATTTCACTGTAGAAAAAATAGCCAAAGTAGTTGAATTTCCTGAAGGATATTCAAGTATCTTTTACAGTTCGGTCAAGACCACACCAGATTCAACCACTTTAAATCATCAAATTTGTCAATTAAATTGCGTGAGAAAAATTATAAATATCCAGCGTCATTCAAAGTGCATTTTGCACAGGATTATCATTTTTAAACATTCGTCATTTATAAATAAATAATTGAAATTGTTCAAACTTTCGAAACTCTGAATATGAGTAAATTTGTAACGATTGCGAACAAACGATTTTTATTAATTAATTAATTTTCTAAAATTGAAATTCTTAAATTACTTCATTAAATTATTTCTCCCAAAAATAAACTTTCTAGTTTTTAAATCATTAAAATATTCCGGAAACTCAGGGTCAAATGGGGCTCAACTGAAAGCTCTGATGTTAAAATACAAAAGTAGAACGGCATTTCACTGGAGAAAAAATAGCCAAAGTACTTGGATATCCTTACCAATGTGTTGAAGACAAAAATTCCATCATTACTTCCATCTCTTTCAAAACATTCTATTCCCCTCGACATGTGAGACACCCTGTATACTATCATCCCATTTATTACGAGCTACGTAGGCGGAATAGAGCCATCAAAAAACGTTACACTGTTTTTTTTCGAGTGGATACTCAAGCTGGTGTTGTTCATCTTCACTTTTATCCTCTCAGCAGTAAAAAATCAGTCGTAGCCCCGCGCGCATTTTCTCTGAAAACTTTCAGAGGCGTGTGCACCTTATTCCATGCCCATTCATTATTCATTCTGCACACAGAACTTTCGCGGTGGTATTTGTCTGGATGCATAACCGAGAGATCGAAGGCTTGTAAAATTGAATTGCTAAAATTTGCTTCGCATGTTCATCAGAAGAATCTTCAAAACTTTCATCTTTACTTCTTAGATTGCTCTTTAAAAAATAATGTGAAGATCTCAATGAGTGAGTGAATGATTAGATAAATAAGTAAGCAAACCAATTAATGATAATGACAGTGATAGGATAAATTAAGAATGAATAAACTATTGCAGTTTTTTTTAACTCGGTTTTTAGATAAACAAAATATTATCCGAGAAACCTATACTCAAGTATCAGCGTGCAATCTCAGTTATGCCCAGCTCTGTAAATATATACCCACGAATCCCCCCCGACTCGTCTTCCATGCGAATTGGACACTGAAATATCCAACGAAGCAAAGATTAATCGTCACATATTACAGAGGTGTCGCGCTTGAATTAATCGGCATGGAAATTTTCACCTTCTCAGTTCGTAAATTGATAATAATAGAACAGGAGAATTGTTGGGTAACAGTGAAAGGAATGCGCTCTTTGGAGACTTTCCTCATTGTGAGGCATGGGAGGAAATGAGAAGAATAAAGTGATAGTATTTGTTTTAGAGAAAATCGCAATTAGTCGTCGTGGGGTAAAGTCAATTGAGCATAACTCGAGATTGGTTAAGTGAAATTTCGAATTTTTTCATTTTCAAGGCGGTTTTGGAGATTTTGAAATGAATTTTGAGTTATTGAAATCATGTCGTTTGATCAAAAGATATTGAAGGTTTGAGAAAATCTATTTCATCTCATCTTCGAAATAAAATAGTAAAATCGAACGTTTTTATTGGCCAATAATTGGAGACCGGCAGGGTGAAATGGACCGATTTTTTCTTCATTTTCAAGGGATTTTTGCGCAGTTTAAAATGAACGTAAAACTTGATTGATCAAAATTATATCATTTGATCAAAAGATATTGAAGATGAAAGAAGATTCATTGCACCGATTCTCCGCAGAAAAATATGAGATGTAACATTTCCGATGGTTAATAACGTGAGATCGGCAGAGTGGAATTCCCCGATTTTTTTAAATATTCATAATTGAAATGTAATGAGGATTGCGTAAGAATTATTCGACTGGAGGAATACAGTTTTGAAAAAACAAAGGCCGTGACTATTCGCATCATTGCGTGAATCAGTCCCGTACACTCCATACACTCCACGCATGCGTGAAGTTTGTGTGTTTCACGCAGCCGAATTTTCATACTGCTGTGTATTTCACGCAGTTGAAGTTTCATACTACTGTGTGTTTCACGCAGTTGAAGTTTTATACACCTGTGTGTTTATACACATAGGAGTGTGAAATACACAGGAGTATCTGAATACGACTGCGTGAAACACACAGGTGTATAAAAATACACTGCGTGAAACACACAGTAGTATAAAACTTCAACTGCGTGAAACACACAGGTGTATAAAAATTCAACTGCGTGAAACACACAGGCGTATAAAAATACAACTGCGTGAAACACACAGTAGTATAAAAATACAACTGCGTGAAACACACAGTAGCCTTAAAACCTATTCGTTCGATTCCTGAGAAATTTGGGTTCCGTATAGGCAGATGACCTCAGAATTGCGTTTTCCACTTCCTAGGCC
>NW_021680477.1:612597-619529 GCF_001412515.2 Diachasma alloeum
AGATGAATTAAATTAATTTTTTTTGCACTTTCGTTTTTCGCGATTATCTCGGAAACTATGAGAGATAGAGCCTTAAAACCTATTCGATTCGATTCCTGAGAAAATTTGGGTTCCGTAAGGCAGATGAACCTCAGAATTGCGTTTTCCACTTCCTAGGCCTTATACAAGATGAATTAAATTAATTTTTTTTGGCACTTTCGTTTTTCGCGATTATCTCGGAAACTATGAGATCCGATCAATTAGCCCCTCATGTATAGATATTCCAAATTTTTATTTTTTTCCGACTACCTTCTGACAGAACCTGGGTTAAATTCTGGCTAAATCCTGAATAAACCCTGATTAAATCCCGGCTACACACTGATTAAACCTTGACTGAACCTTGATTAAACCCGGACTGAAAACGAATTCGGGTCTTGAGAGGGTCTGAATGTAGAATTATTTGACAGAGCGAAATAATACGCAAAATTGTGCTGACATTTCAGTTAATGATAGTACTATGACATGAAAAAATAGAAGAAGAGAACTCAATTGGGAAGAATTGCTAATTTATTAGCAAAAATAACTGCACTCATTTATTTAAAAAATGCAATTGTCCACTTGTTTTCACTCTCAATCACAACTTCAAATCAGTGCTCAAGTTAGAATCGTGCTATTTGATCGGGAGATATTGACGATGCAATTTCCCGTTTACCTCACCCCCTCGCGCAATTCCCCATCTCGAATACAACTGACAACGCAGAGATCCAATTTCGCGAAATCAACCAAGTAAACCGATACAGGAGGGAAGAAAGAAAAAGTACCATTGAGTATGCAGTACAAGTTGGCTGGGAAATCGAGGATGAAGTGCCAAGGGGCGATTTTAACATGGTGAATAAAACTCGTCGTTGTCTCTGGATTTCACAAAGTTCGAAATAGAGGTCAAGACGTTGGGTATAGTGTGCTGGACTTGGCCATTGGTATTTCCGCCTGTCGGATGCACCTTTCTCCTCCACGCGGATACGGTACACACAGGTCGTCGTGCTTCTTTCAGTTCAATTTCATCGATACGGATGTACAGGTGATGAATCCATCGCGCCGTCTATGACTCGGCGAAATGGTGGGGAAAAAAGAAATGAGAAAAATCGGCGACAGGTTGGATATTGAGCGAGTCCTAGCGGATTCGTTCGGGCTGGAGAGGCGTGAAGTTATGAGTGACCACAGGTGCCATCCGAGAGAATTCCAGGGGCGATGGAAAATGTTGGGGGGAATGCGTGTAAAAACGCGACGGAATTTTGATGGATTGTTTGGAGATGACGACTCGTGAAATTTTTGTCTTCGAGAGTTTTATGATAAGTTATTTATTGAGGATAGCCAAGTATCTTTGAGAGTTTGGCACAGACCTCGGTATAGATTCAACCATTTTCCATCATCAAATTTATCGATTAAATTGCGTGAGAAAAATTTTAAAAACATCGTGAATATTCAGCGGTATTCAAATTACATTCTGGACAGAATTATTATTTTTTTAAACATTTGGTGTTTATAAATGGATAATTGAAATTGTTTCAACTTTTGTAAACCGTATTTTTAAGTAAAATTTAAGTCATCGATTAATTTTTTTAATTTTAGAATTTTTTTCGAAAATCGGTTGTCCAACGATAACTAAAAAAATTTTCTGAATGGATTGAATGATGGCTTAAAAAATTTGTTTGGATGTCCTTTTGACCGAGTTCGAAGATGAAGGCGATAGCAGTAATCGTTATTTTTATTTATTTGAAAATTTGCAAAAATTTTGTATTTTTTGAAAATCAGAATTTCGGGGATATCTTTGAATATCATGCTTCAAATGAATTCAATCATAGCTTAAAATGTTTGTTTTAATGCCATTAAGTCGAAGTTAAAAGATGATTACGATAGCTATATTGGTTGATTTGATTTTTATGATGATTGTTGAAAATTTCGAATTTTTCATGAATTTCCCTGAAAGTGAGCTTTCTGATGGTTTCTTCAAATGCGATGTTTCAAATTCATTTAAGTATGTGTAAATAAAAATTTTTTATTAACATTTTATCGAAGGGCTGAGGGGAGAGATAGAACCGTAAAAAAGACAATCGGTAGTATAGAAGAACGGAATAATAAGAATAATGATGATGATAACATTCAACTAAGTTGAAAATCTGACAAAATTAGTTGAAAAGAAATCTCATTCAATTTAATAAAATGAAATAAGCAATGAATTATACACGATAGAAGGAAATGATGTGCGAAATAACCATTCGGAAGCATATTGCTAATTTATTCGCAAAAATAACTATACTATATACAATACCAGGGTAATTTCCACTTGTTTTAGGTCAGAAAATGATTTCTGATAAAATTCTGAGTATGAATAAATTTATTACGATTCTGAAGAAATGATTTTTACGGTGAAGAATCAATTGTTTACAAATTATTTTAAAAAAATTGCCATTTTTCAATTATTTCATCAATTTTCCTCCAAACGTAAACTTTCTAATTTTTCCAGATTTTCAACAGTTGATAACCGTTAGAAATCCTTATTCATCTTGAAATTCTCGTTGTTTTTCTTACTCCATAATGATGAAAAAAATTTCTCTAGATCCATTGCGCATTAAATTCCCAATGGATTGCCATCTTTTTGATTTCTTCATCTCAAGTGAGGGGGAAGATATGAATTTTTGAGGGGATGGTAATTTGCGACTAATTTGCGGTTTGTTGATTAATACTTCATTAACAAAACGACGATTACAAAAATTTAATTATTTTCCGTCTATAACCTCATTCAATCCTCACCCGATTTCCCTTGAATTTTGGGACACCCTGTATTCCTCATTTCTTATTCAATTTCAACACGCCGAGACACTCCTACGATATCATACGCTCGTCTACTAGAAAAAGCTTGCTCTTCTTTTTATCGTCTGGGGTATGAAACAAACGAGTTCATTCTCAGCGTCCATATAAGTGGCTATTGGGAGAGCGGAAATGCAGGGATCATACTCCCAGGATGAACACTTTGTTTCTTGCGACAGCACCGAGAGGGATAATGAACGTTTAACATTGTATCACACAGTTTTAGGATTCACTTCTTTTGATGCGTCTGCTATGTCGGATATTACCTCATACTCTGTTGGGACAGTCTAGCGCTTGTCCTCGAGCTTCAAAATTGAATCAGAAAGTGGGTTTCTTCTTTGAGATTTAGCGTTGTTGGAGAACGGCTTAACTTTCCGGATTTTCATCCAATATTCATTCACAATTCTCTAAGAAAATAGAAGTCTCCTCGTAATTTTGAGATACTCCAGCAGAATTACATCAATTTCATAGAAATCATAATTTTAGAGAAAAAAAAAAGGAAATTTCATCCGTAAATGCCATCAATATTCTATTCTGTTCAAATCATGTAATGAAATCACAAAAAAGATATTTCCCCAACAATTTGTCATAAATATTCAATACTCCATCAAAAAAATTGCCTGTTCGTTGACAATTTCCAGTGGAAACCTGAATATTCAAAGACTTCACCGCAATGTCAATAAATTTCTTCTGATTTCCCCATAAATAAAATAACTGACGAAGTTTTTTTTCGGAGAATCAAAAATTTGAATAGATAAAATTGCCGAAAAATTTCATCTCTCCTGAAGAACATTAGTTCATCTCTTTATAATTATCAAAACAAAACGTGAGAATTCAACGTCATTTTTTTGCCTTCGTCTCCAATGTAATAATATTCTCACGCCTAACACTGCATTACATTCCCTCCCCCCAGATTTACCGCACACTGAGAGAAAAACGACAAAGTTCTCAAACAAGTCTTACTTGTGCCAGGAAAATAGTTTTTTGAAAATGATCAAAAAAGGATTTTTTGTGCCAAACATACAGAGAGTTCGCCGGAATGAAAAATTTTTGTCGCAAAAATAGATTTAGTAGTTCAAAAAAAAATTGCATTCTCTGTACACGCAAGATGATTTTTGCTCCCAAAAATCTTTGTTTCATGCGAAACAAGGGATAGTAGTTTTTCGTTTCGGCTGTCTAATAATCACAGACAACAAATGAAGCCTTAAATGAAACAATAATAATGATATGATAGCAGTCTTGTAACTTAGGGATAAAATATTTGTTGACAAATTTCCCTCTGTATGAGATATTTTCATCCTAAAAAGGCACCGTCTGGTGTGAATTATCCGCCTCTTGAGCCAAATATTTCGTTGCTGTCGAAAGCAGAAAAATTATTCATGTTTGAGACTTTCAAATTCGCACCAAACAAATTCTTTTTTGGCAATTTTCACCCAGCGATTTTGTTGGCCCAAACAAGACTTGTTTGACAACGTGTTTGTTTTTCTCTCAGTGGACAATAAATCCCTCAATTGTCCACGAACAATGGAAACGTCAAGCCCTAGAAAATAAGACAAAACGGGGAGAGAAGCAAATAACCCCACGATATTGAAGTAACGCTCATTCTCATTTCGAAAAAACCATTTGAAGAAGATGCCAACGCATGAGAAACTCAAAGACTGCGGGAAATCGCATAAGTATGGAGTATTTTACGCATCTCAGCACGTACCTCGTGATGAAGCCCCATCAGGGCCCATGTGGATCCTACCTTCTGGGTGTCGTATTAACCGTCCAACCGATTATGGTCTGACAGACGTACATGTATGCAGTTATCATCCGGTGTATATAATACCGGCTTTTCCTTTTTTCCTCTCTCTGCCTCTGCTATTCAAGCAGTTGTGTACGGAGCCCGCGGGAAAGAGTCGTAGGCATTACCCGGTGGTATCTCGAGACAGCGTCATTTATATTTATTCCTAGGTGAGGGTTTCATTCGTCCTCCGGTGCTCGAGAAACATTCTTTTTCGTTGATAAAAGTGCGCTGAGAATTTTTTGGAATGGAATTTCATGGATTTTCGGGACTGGAGATTCAAGTTCATGGAAAAATCTATGGACACTGTCAATTTTCGTTCAAGTATTCCATGAATTCCAGGAAACTTGATGAAGACTAGGAAAATTGAATTTGAGTTTTTATTTAGTTGGGAATTCAAGGGTATTTCGCAGTAAATATTTATGTTTGGTGGAGATTTCAAGTTAAGTTGATTATAATTCGGAGGATCCTTGAATTTTCAGGGAATTTTTTAATTTTATTATTTAAAAATTGAACATGAAACATTTCTTGACTGAAAGTTCCTGGAATTTTGTCACTAAAAATTAACGATTTTATGGAAAAATCTATGAAAACTGTCAATTTGTATTCAAATATTCCATGAATTTTATGAAACTTATTAAAAATCAGGAAAATTGAATTTGATATTTTAATTAACTGGGAATTCAACGAAATTTAGCATTAAATATTTATATTTTAATTAAAAATTCGAGTAAGGTAGGAAATTTTCGTCTTTGGAATACTCACGAATTTTCAATAACTTTGAATTTCCAAAAATTAAAAATTAAAATTGAACAATTTCTTGACTGAACTTTCAAGGAGTTTTGTAATTTTCTCACTAAAACACAGTTAATTTTTGTTCACTCCACCGTATTTTTGTTTATTTCCCAAAATTTAATAAAAATGAGGAAAATTCAATTGACTTTTCTAATTAATTGAGTATGCAACGAAATTTAGCACTAAATATTCATGTTTCTAGTTAAAATTCCAGTGCCTTAGGGAATTCTCGTCGTTAGTTTGCTCAAAAATTTGAAATATTCTTTCAATTTCAATGAAATTTGAAATTTCATAATTCTTTCCCTCTGAAGCTTCCAAACTACCCATGAAATTCCTATTTCTGTGAACAGTGTACCTTAAAAGCCCAGACTTTTTCGTTTTTCAATCATCGATCAGAGGCATGAATCAGCCTCATTACAAATTTGCAAAAAGACATTCAGCAATTAAAATTCTTCTAATGATTCATTAATTTTTTGCCTTCATTTCTCCCTAATTTTTCTTTTAAAAAAATTTATTGTTTATGATATATTAATTTTTCAATCATTTTATAAGTTCAACGAGAAGAAAAATGATCTGATACCCGGAGTGATCCCAGTAATCCCAATAATTAATGAATATGCCAATAATTTAAGAAGAAAAACAACATTCATCCTTTTATATTGGATTACATCTTTCACCTGCGTATCGGCCAAAAACTCATCGAATAAAAAATCCCACTAAAGGTGAAAGTACGGAGTTATTGGGGTAACTCGCGGGCTCGCCACGAATTTTTGGACCCATTTCTTATAGCTGTTACGATGAGAAACGACCTTTCACTCTCACATTTCCGAGGCGATATAATGATTATTACTTTTGGGCGTTACCAGCGTTCGTCTGAATGTCATTAGGGATTTTCTCCCGTTTTTTATGTCTGGCTCGTGTGATTGTAATAGCGTACAGTCCCAATTATGAATGAGAGGCAGTATTAATAGGTATGAAATGCGGCTATCAACTAATTCGACCATTAAATCAATTTTCGTTAGGTTGAGCCGTATTATTTTTTTATTTCTCTGTAGATGGATGGACGATAGTGTAGTATATCAGTAGATTCTTGGGGACCGGTATCCTATGACTGGTTTGATACAAAACACTGTTAGAATTTTTCGAATTTTATCGCGCCGATTTTTTTATTTTTGTTGGAAATTCGGGGCTAGCGCTGAGAAGAACAAAGTTTTTTTGAGAAGTACCTTTATAGCAAAATATCTTGCACTGAGAAAAACGAGTGCGAAATTGCTCTTGCATTGCATACAGTATAACTCAGTATAATACAGTATAATTCAGTGTTTATTTCATTTTATTAAATTGAATAAGATTTTTTTTAACTAAGTTTGTCAGAAACTTTTTTCTTTCAACTTTTTTCCATACCCAAATAACCCACTCAACAGTCATTCAATTCAAACAAATAAAATTTATTTATCCAATTCAAATAATCCATTTCTCTGGATGCATCCACGACCAATCCCCC